>NC_057799.1:481196510-481496510 GCF_018294505.1 Triticum aestivum
CGCCCGCCGTCCGGTCGCGCCCCGATCCCCTGCCACCACGCCGCTCGCCGCCGGCGATCTCCTCCTCGCCGCCTTCGCGCACCCTCGCCCCGTCGCTGCTCCTCGCGCCTTCCCCGGCGTCGCGCGCCTCGCCGGAGGTCGCCTCCGTCGCCGGCCGCCACCTCGTCGCTGGATCCGGCGGGTGGGACGAGATCCACCCGCCCGGCCATCCAAACGCCTCCCCCCGCGCCGTACGCCTCCGTCCCGGATCATCCCGTCCACTTTTTCCCCGGGGTGAGAATTCTTCCAAGTCCCAGAGTTTTCATCATATGTTGCTCTGTTCATCCTACTGTAACTTCGTGCTCGCTGCTCCGTTTCTTGCATATAATATATCGAAATGTTCATCATGAGATGCTCTTTATTTCATTCCATTGTGCCATTCTTGTTTGAGTCCATCTTGATGCTCTAATTATCGTTGCAAGAGAGCTATATGCTGTTAACTGCTGTCTGTTAGCAGAACTTAGTGATTTGTCTTTCTCATTGCAGTTTGTGTGTGCATCCTATGAGCTTGATGTCTACATGTGTTTTGACCTACATCATGCCATCTTTACAGTGGTATTAGTCTTTTATTTTTGTGGTCTATGTGGTGACTAGAACAAGCATGCAAAGTAGCCTCCATGATGTTGCTGATTTCTGTGACGGTCATTTCTGGTGAGTCCGAGTCTGTTATGTTGTGATGCCATGTAAACCTGCTTCTACAAGTCATTCTATGCATAATCTGGAGATGTTCACTAAGGGTATTTTGTTATAAATGTTATGTTCTATCCATCCATGTCCTTTTTTGCATTTATGGCATGCTGTAGCTTGTTGTTATCTTGCTCTACTTTTGCTATAAAATGTTCCTGGCAGATTGTTTACATGTTAATCAATTTTGACATGGTTGTTACTAGTGACCCATGTACCCTATGACTATGATATTGCCATGCTTAGCTTCATATTTGTGCCATCTTACTGCTGGTTACCTTGTCATGTCATGTATTGCTCTGTGGTGAGTGGTTCAAGCTCACCAACATGCCTACTTATCGTTATTTCTGCCATGCTCTGTTTTTCTGCTAAGTCTGAAACCTGTTAACGGAACTTGCTATGTTTACATGGGTGCCATCATATCTTCTGTGCCTTTTTGGCTCATATTCAGTAAGGGCCTTTTGTTCTATGCAATTAGTAGATTCATGCCATGCCTTTGCTTGCTATGATATGTTCCTGTAGCATGTTGTTTGATAGCTCTAAACTTTGCAACCTGATGTTATTTCTGCCATGTCCAGTAATTCCTGCCAAGTCTGTGATCTGTTATTATTTGCAATCTTGCCATGTCCTTTTGAGCATGTTCTAGTGATTTCTGGAGATAGCTCAGTGTTCATGTTTTGTCATGCTTTACCTGTACATCATGTCCATGCCTTTTATTTCATGTTGAGTTGCTGTAGCATATTGTTTTGATGCTTGCTAGATGCCTAGTTGCTGTTTAGGTCAGATTGTTGCTATATCTTGTTTGGAGTGTATGTGTTGCACCGTTGCTCCGTTTTGAGCATGCTCTATATGAAACTTGCTTAGTTTTGCATGTAGTTTCATATTCCCTTGTTGCATCCTTGTTTCGAGTGTGTTTGCTTGATGTTTGAATGCATTTTGCATCAATGCCATGTTTAACTTGTTTTGCTCATATCTTCTAGGCCGTAGCTCCGAATCTAATGAACTTTATATGTAACTTGACTAGAATTTCGTGTAGATCATCTTGGTGCACCTTAACTTGCTGTTTAACAACTTGAACATAAAGTTTATTCAGTGCTGGACCAATTTCGAAATTTGTATATGAGGACTTACCGGAATTGTTATATGTTGTTTCCGGCCTCATTTAAACTTTCTTTGATGTGTTGTTCTTGTATGCATCATCTCTCGTCATGTGTAGCTTCATGTAGCCTTGTCATGCATCATACTTGTTTGAGCATCATGCCTTGTTCATGTGTGGTGTGTTTACCATGTTGTGTGCTTCTTCTCGATAGTTCCCGTGTCGTTGCGATCGTGAGGATTCGTTCGTCTTCGTGGCTTCATCTTCTTCTTGGACTCGTTCTTCTTCCTAGTGGGATTTCAGGCAAGATGACCGTCACCTTGGATCTAATTATTATCATTGCTATGCTAGTTGCTTCGTTCTATCGCTTTGCTACGCTACCTATCACTTGCTCTTCAAGCCTCCCAAATTTCCATGAACCTCTAACCTTTGTCACCTTCCTAGCAAACCGTTGTTTGGCTATGTTACCGCTTTTGCTCAGCCCCTCTTATAGCATTGCTAGTTGCAGGTGAAGATGAAGATTGCTCCATGTTGGATTATGTTTTGTTGGGATATCACAATATCTCTTATTTAATTAATGCATCTATATACTTGGTAAAGGGTGGAAGGCTCGGCCTTATGCCTGGTGTTTTGTTCCACTCTTGCCGGCCTAGTTTCCGTCATACCGGTGTTATGTTCCTTGATTTTGCGTCCCTTACGCGGTTGGGTGATTTATGGGACCCCCTTGACAGTTCGCTTTGAATAAAACTCTTCCAGCAAGGCCCAACCTTGGTTTTACATTTGCCTCACCTAGCCTTTTTCCCTTGGGAGTCGCGCTCCCGAGGGTCATCTTATTTTACCCCCCCCCCGGGCCAGTGCTCCTCGGAGTGTTGGTCCAAACTAGAGCCACTTGCAGCGCCACCTTGGGGAAACTTGAGGGATGGTTTTAGTTGTACGTAGTGTTCATCCGGTGTGTCCTGAGAATGAGGTACATGCGACTCCTATCGGGATTGTCGACACATCGGGCAGCTTTGCTGGACTTGTTTTACCATTGTCGAAATGTCTTGTAACCGGGATTCCGAGACTGATCGGGTCTTCCCGGGAGAAGGAATATCCTTCGTTGACCGTGAGAGCTTATGATGGGCTAAGTTGGGACACCCTTGCAGGGTATTATCTTTCGAAAGCCGTGCCCGCGGTTATGTGGCAGATGGGAATTTGTTAATATCCGGTTGTAGAGAACTTGACACTTGATTTAATTTAAAACGCATCAATCGCGTGTGTAGCCGTGATGGTCTCTTCTCGGCGGAGTCCGGGAAGTGAACACGGTTTCTGGGTTATGTTTGACGTAACTAGGAGTTCAGGATCACTTCTTGATCATTGCTAGTTTCACGACCGTTCCGTTGCTTCTCTTCTCGCTCTTATTTGCGTATGTTAGCCACCATACATGCTTAGTCGCTCCTGCAACCTCACCACTTTACCCCCTTCCTTACCCATTAAGCTTTGCTAGTCTTGATACCCATGGTAATGGGATTGCTGAGTCCTCGTGGCTCACAGATTACTACAACACCAGTTGCAGGTATAGGTTATGCGATGTTCATGACGCGAGAGCGATGTTACTTGTTTTGGAGTTCTTCTTCTGCTTCTTCTTCGATCAGGGGATAGGTTCCAGGTCGGCAGCCTGGGCTAGCTGAGTGGATGTCGTTCGACCTTCTGTTGATGTATCATCCGTACTCGGATGTTGATCATGTGTTTGATGTATTGATGTATTCTTGCGGCATGTGTATGCCTTGTATGTATCCCCATCTATTATGTAATGTTGATGTAATGATATCCACCTTGCAAAAGTGTGTCAATATGCGGTTCTATCCTTGTTGGGACCTTCGCATCTCTTTAGGATAGTATCGCATATTGGGCATGACACTCTCCCTCCCCATGCGTCCCTATCGACCTTTGTACCTTTTTGGCCAGACCTCTACTGGACATGTGCTATAGGGGTGTCTCTCTCCGTTGCAAACAATCACGCACTAGCTATTGATGTCGCTTGAAGCTACGTCAGTATTTCCCGAAAGAGGAAGGGATGATGCAGCACAGCGGCGGTAGGTATTTCCCTCAGATATGAAACCAATGTTATCGAACCAGTAGGAGAACCGAGCAACACAACGTAAACAGCCCCTGCACACAAATAACAACACCTCGCAACCCGACGTGTTAAAGGGGTTGTCAATCCCTTTCGGGTACGGCGCCTCAAACGGTGCGTGGATGGGAAATAAATTGTAATAGATTAAATAAATGGATCGCAAATAAAATAAAATGCAGCAAAGTATTTTTGTATTAATAGATCTGAAAATAAATTCAAGGAAAAAAGTAGATCGCAAAGGAAAATATGAGAAAGAAGACTCGGGGGCCATAGATTTCACTAGTGGCTTCTCTCAAGAAAATAGCAAATGGTGGGTAAACAAATTACTATTGGGCAATTGATAGAACTTCAAATAATTATGACGATATCCAGGCAATGATCATTATATAGGCATCACGTCCAAGATTAATAGATCAAGTTGGCCAAACAAAACCCAAATATCGGAGAAGAAATGTGAGGCTATAAGTAATCATGCATATAAGAGATCAAAGAAACTCAAATAACTTTCATGGATATAAAAATATATAATTGATCATAAACTCGAAGTTCATCAGATCCCAACAAACACACCGCCAAAGAGTTACATCATATGGATCTCCACAAGACCATTGTATTGAGAATTCAGCGAGAGAGAGGAAGCCATGTAGCTACTAACTACAGACCCGAAGGTCTACAAAGAACTACTCACGCATCATTGGAGAGGCACCAATGGAGGTGGTGAACCCCGTCCGAGATGGTGTCTAGATTGGATCTGGTGGTTCTAGACTCTGCGGCGGCTGGATGAATATTTCGTCGACTCCCCTAGGGTTTCTGGAATATTGTGGTATTTATAGAGCAAAGAGGCGGTCCGGGGGGCACCCGAGGTGGGCACAACCCACCAGGGCGAGCCTGGTTGTGCCTCCCTTGGGGCACCCCCAGGCGCAGCCAGGGCCCATTATGTTCCTTCTGGTCTATAAAAATTCTCCGTGAAGTTTCGTTGCATTTGGACTCCGTCTGATATTGACTCCTGCGATGTAAAAAACATGCAGAAAATGGCAACTGGCACTTGGCACTATGTCAATAGGTTAGTACCAAAAAATGATATAAAATGACTATAAAATGATTATAAAACATCCAAGATTGATAATATAGCAGCATGGAACAATCAAAAATTATAGATACGTTGGAGACGTATCAGCATCCCCAAGCTTAACTCCTACTCGTCCTCGAGTAGGTAAGTGATAAAAACAAAAAAATTGATGTGGAATGCTGCCTAACATGTCATATCATATTCTTTTCTTTATAGCATGGACAATTGGACTTTTATGTGATTCAAAGCAATAGTCTAGTTTTGACATAATAATTTAGATACTCAAGCATATCAACAAGCAACCATGTCATTCAAAATATCAACGCTAAAATAAGTTATCCCTAGCCCATCATGCTCAACCATTGATCCATTCATGAAACACAGTCAAATATTAGCTACACCCAATAATTAAGTACGATCATATTGCCTCCTAGTTGGTGCTTTTGTAAGAGAAGATGGAGACTCAAATTCAAAAATGAAAATTGCATAAAGTAAAAGAAAGGCCCTTCGCAAAGGGAAGTAGGGATTTTTAGAGGTGCCAGGGCTCAAAGCGAAAAATTAGATATAAAAACATTTTGGGAGGTGTATCCATCCCACGAACGAAAACGACTTAGAGTTCCCAACACTTTCCATGCTAGATATATCATAATCGGTTCCCAAACAAAAAATAAAGTTTATTCCTTTTTCCACCATACTTTCACTTTCCATAGCTAACCGTATCCACGGGTGCCTTCCATACCAACACTTTCCAAGGATTTTATTATTTAACAACATAAATTAAATTCATTTTTGCATTTTGGGACTGGGCATCCCTAAAACCTTTGCCTTACTCTCGTGCAATGACAAGTGAATAAACACTCATCATGAGAATAACACATCCAGCATGGAAAATATTAGCCACCCCTCACCGCTCCGCGAGTGAAACAAACACACAAAAGAGAAGTTTATTTTGAAAATTAGAGATGTCACATGCAAATTTGCTTAGAATGGCAAAAGAATACCACATATAGGTAGATATAGTGGACTCATATGGCAAAACTGGTTTAAAGGATTTTGGATGCACAAGTAGAGATCATACTTGGTGCAAAATGAAGGCTAGCAAAAGATTGAGAAGTGACCAACCAAGAAACGAATAATCTCATAAGCAAGCATTAAGCATAATTAACACCGAATAATGCACCATAAGTAGGATATAATTTCATTGCATGACTATTGACTTTCGTACTTGCATATGGAATCACAAGCCTTAACACCAATATTCTTACTAAAGCATAATTACTCATCAACATAACTCACATATCACATCATCATATCTCAAAACTATTACTAAGAACCAAGTTTATTTTGTCCAATGATCTTCATGAAAGTTTTTATTATATCCTTCTTGGATATCTATCACTTTGGGACTAATTTTCATGTGTTGCTTTTCATAAGCTCAAACAAATATAAGTGAAGATCAAGAGCATAATTTTTCTTTTTCTCAAAATAATTTTAAGTGAAGCGAGAGAGAATTTATTGAAAACTTTACTAACTCTCAAATAAATATAAGTGAAGCAAGAGAGCATTTCTTCAAAAATACTAAGCACACCGTGCTAAAAAATATATAAGTGAAGCACTAGAGCAAGTCCATTGCTCATAAAAGTTTAAGTGAAGCATAGAGAGCAATTCTAACAAGTCATGACATAATTTTGGCTCTCTCAAATAGGTGTGTCCAGCAAGGATTGATGACTTAAAACACAAAATAAGACAATCAAAGACTCATATCATACAAGACGCTCCAAGCAAAACACATATCATGTGACCAATAAAAATATAGCTTCGAGTAAAATACCGATAGTCGTTGGAAGAAAGCGGGGATGCCACTCGGGGGCATCCCCAAGCTTAGTTGGTTGCTCATCTTTAGATAATGGCTTGGGATGCCGGGGCATCCCCAATCTTAGGCTCTTCCATCCTTCCATCATCCATCATAAGATAACCCAAAACTTGAAAACTTCAATCACACAAAACTCAACAAAACCTTCATGAGATCCGTTAGTATAAGAAAGCAAACCACTACTATAAGTACTGTATCAAACCAATTCATATTTTGTTTTTATATTATATCTACTGTATTCCAACTTTTCTATGGCAAAAACTCATCAAATAAAACCATAGAGCCATCAAAATAAGCACACAACACAAAGAAAACAGAATCTATCAAAACAGAACAGTCTATAGCAATCTAACTATTTCGAATACTTCTATAACTCCAAAAATTCTGAAAAAATAGGACGACCAGGGTAATTTGTATATTAATCTTCTACAAAAATAATTGGCATTTTATCACGTTCTGGTGATTTTTAACAATTGTTTTCGTGATTGCAGAAGTTTCTGTTTTTCAGCAAGATCAAACGACTATCACCCAAGAAGATCCTATAGGCTTTGCTTGGCCAAACACTAACTAAAACACAAAAAACACAATCATACCAGTAGCATAATTGTGCAAACACACAAAAACAGAAAGCAAAAAGCAAAAATAAAATTTATTCATTGGGTTGCCTCCCAACAAGCGATATAGTTTTACGCCCTTAGCTAGGCATAAAGCAAGGATCTAAGTTTTGTCATCTTTGTCCAACTCTTCAATCGAACACTTAGAATCCTTCAGAGATTTAGCATAAAGATTTTCAATAACAATACTCCTAGGAATAAATTGAAAGATTTCATTCTTGCAAAAAGGATCTCTTATCACTTCAACAAAATCCGGGTGAATACTAATCATCTTAAGGTCTCCTTTATTACTATTGCTAGAAGTTGCACCCTTGTTCCTGGTAGCTCTACCACTCTTTACGGGAGTTTTCTCGATAGTTTTAGTGGAAGTAAAAGCCGTGCTTAGATTACTAAAGATTTCTTCTAATTTATTAATCCAAGACGGACTTTCTTCTATTCTTTCATGGATTATGGTACCCTTCTCTTTTAACAACTTAAAAATATCTCCCACTTTTGACCCAATATTAGTGGCAAAATTATGCATCTTTTTATCTATAATTTCCATATGATCTTCAGTGAGCATTTTCTTTTCAATAGCATCTAGTCTTTCCATAACATGCTCAAGAGTGAAAGTTGTTCCATTAATCATGAGAGGTGGTGATCCCACTAAATTTCCCATAGCATTAAAAGCATCAAGAGAGGGACACATCAAGAAATTCCCACCGGTAATCGTATCAAGGACGAATCTATACCAAGTGGTGATGCCAACATAAAAACAGCAAAGAAGAACAATGGTAGATTGCTTACGGATAGATCTATTATGAGCATTGCAAATTCTATACCAAGCATCTTTTAAACTTTCTCTTCCTCTTTGTTTAAAGTTGAGAACCTCGTTCTCGGGAGTGCAAGCAATAGAGGAGGAATTATCCATAACGGTAAACAAGATTTCACACACAAAAATAGATCCGCCAAGAAAACGGCGAATGGAAAAGAGAGGCGAATAAAACGACAAAATTTTGTGAAGTGGGGGAGAGGAAAACGAGAGGCAAATGGCAAATAATGTAAATTGCAAGGAGATGAGATTTGTGATTAGGAACCTGGTATATGTTGAAGATCCTCCCCGGCAATGGCGCCAGAAATTCCTTTTGATGTCGCTTGAAGCTACGTCGGTATTTCCCCAAAGAGGAAGGGATGATGCAGCACAGCGGCGGTAGGTATTTCCGTCAGATATGAAACCAAGGTTATCGAACCAGTAGGAGAACCAAGCAACACAACGTAAACAGCCCCTGCACACAAATAGCAACACCTCGCAACCCGACGTGTTAAAGGGGTTGTCAATCCCTTTCGGGTACGGCGCCTCAAACGGTGCGTGGACGGGAAATAAATTGTAATAGATTAAATAAATGGATCGCAAATAAAATAAAACGCAGCAAAGTATTTTTGTATTTTTGGTTTAATAGATCTGAAAATAAATGCAAGGAAAAAAGTAGATCGCAAAGGCAAATATGAGAAAGAAGACCCGGGGGCCGTAGATTTCACTAGTGGCTTCTCTCAAGAAAATAGAAAACGGTGGGTAAACCAATTACTGTTGGGCAATTGATAGAACTTCAAACAATTATGACGATACCCAGGAAATGATCATTATATAGGCATCACGTCCAAGATTACTAGACCGACTCCTGCCTGCATCTACTAGTATTACTCCACACATCAACCGCTATCCAGCATGCATCTAGTGTATTAAGTTCATGGAGAAACGGAGTAGTGCAATAAGAACGATGACATGATGTAGAGAAGATCTATCTATGTAGAGATAGACCCCATCATTTTATCCTTAGTAGCAACGATACATACGTGTCATTTCCCTTTCTGTCACTGGGATCAAGCACCGTAAGATCGAACCCACTACAAAGCACCTCTTCCCATTGCAAGATAAATAGATCAAGTTGGCCAAACAAAACCCAAATTCGGAGAAGAAATACGAGGCTATAAGTAATCATGCATATAAGAGATCAAAGAAACTCAAATAACTTTCATGGATATAAAAAGATATAATTGATTATAAACTTGAAGTTCATCAGATCCCAGCAAACACACGGCAAAAGAGTTACATCATATGGATCTCGAAGAGACCATTGTATTGAGAATCCATTGAGAGAGAGGAAGCCATCTAGCTACTAACTACGGACCCGAAGGTCTACAAAGAACTACTCACGCATCATCGGGGAGGCACCAATGGAGGTGGTGAACCCCATCCGAGATGGTGTCTAGATTGGATCTGGTGGTTCTGGACTCTGTGGCAGCTGGATGAATATTTCGTCGGCTCCCCTAGGGTTTCTGGAATATTGGAGTATTTATAGAGCAAAGAGGCGGTCCGGGGAGCACCCGAGGTGGGCACAACCCACCAGGGCGTGCCTGGGCCTCCTGGCGCGCCCTGGTGGGTTGTGCCTCCCTCGGGGCACCCCCAGGTGCAGCCAGGGCCCATTACGTTCCTTCTGGTCCATAAAAATTCTCCGTGAAGTTTTATTGCATTTGGACTCCGTCTGATATTGATTTCCTGCGATGTAAAAAACATGCAGAAAACAGCAACTCGCACTTGGCACTATGTCAATAGGTTAGTACCAAAAAATGATATAAAATGACTATAAAATGATTATAAAACATCCAAGATTGATAATATAATAGCATGGAACAATAAAAAATTATAGATACGTTGGAGACGTATCAGCTATCTTCGTGTATCTCATCACCTTGCTTTTCTACCTCGGAGATGCATGCGTGATATGTTTGCATAAGAAACGAAAAAAACACACTCTTTCTAATTTATCGTTTGTTGTCCCTTTCTCTTTCACACACATACTCTTTTTGCACACTCATTCATTCTCCTTCACACGCACTTGATCTCTCTCGACTTAGGCACTCTCTTCGGTCCATAGCATATAGATTTATTGAAAAGTCAAACATCACAAAGTTTGACCATGTACGTGGAGACAAACATTTACATCTAGAACGGCAAACATATACCATTAGATTCATCATGAGATGTAGTTTTGTATGATGTATCTTTGGTATTGTAGATATAAATAATATTTGCGTAAACCTGGTCAAAGTTTCCAAAGTTTGACTTCTAAAAAATTTACATGCACTACATTATCGAGTGGATGGAATATCTCTTTCCCCCTCTCAGCTATCTGACGCACCACTCAGCCTTATCAGGGCTCCTCTATCTCTCTCAAACTTTATATCTCCCTGGTTCACACATACACATGTCTCGCTCACGCTACATAGACCCATCTAACACTATCCGCCCTTGTTCTCTCTCTATGTGACACGCACCCCCCTAAGTACCATAATCCCTCACTCCATCATAGGCGCACGCACTCCCCCTAAGTATGATTATCTCTCACTAGCCATCAGGAATACACGTATTGTCTCCTCCCATCCATACGTCTATCTCGATATCTCTCGGGGTATCTTCTATCATGCACACACCTTGTCACTCGATCTCCCACCCATGTAGTCCCATCACGATCTCCAGGGGATCTCTCTATGACAAACATACACTCTCTCCTCCCCATGTCTGCATTTTCTCTGTCGTCTCTCGCGACCTCTCTCCCTTGTTTGTTAGACCCCTCTTGGCCACGTGCTAGGGGTCTTTCTCTTTCGGTTGCAAACAACCACACACTATCTCATCACCTTGCTTTTGCTGTCGAAGATGCATGTGTGATATGTTTGCATAAGACACACACGCTTTTTCTCTACTTTTATTGTGTGTTGTCCATGTCTCTTTCACACATGCACACACACTTTTTTCAGTCACTCTTTCTATTTCACACACTCTCTCTCTAGTTAGGTGCTCTCTCGCGTCCATAAGCATATGGATGTTTTGAAAAGTCAAACCTCAGAAAAGTTAGACCAGGTATATGTGGAGAAAAATATTTACATCCGAAACGATCATTAGATTCATCACAACATGTACTTACTTAATACTATCATTTATCTTTGGTATTGTAGATATAAGTAATTTCTTGATAAACTTGGTCAAAGTTTCAAAAGATTGACTTTAAAAAAATGTAGGCACTACTTTATCAAACAGAGGGAGTAGCTCTTTCTCTCTCTCTCTACTATCTCTCACGGGCCTCCCCTCTCACTCGAACTCTCTATACCGAGGGATTATACGGTCACTGTGTCAGCGTATAGCTCCGTATATTGTTTAGTGTACCGGTCAACCAGTCCACATGCTGCCTTGTCAGCTCGTGTTCTCTATCTTCGTGTGCTGGCCCATGTGGCAGTGGGTAAAAATAAGTAAACTAGAGGCCCATCTGACACGCGGTGAAGTAAACAAACTTGAAGCCACGGGTAGCACCCCGCATGCTAGTAAATTGAGGGCACACTTCTTCCGCGTGAAGGACGCACTCGCGCACACTTCACCACTGCGCGGCGGCATGCACTCGCGCACACCTGATACGTCTCCAACGTATCTATAATTTTTGATTGCTCCATGCTATATTATCTACTATTTTGGACATTATTGGGCTTTATTATTCACTTTTATATTATTTTTGGGACTAACCTATTAACCGGAGGCCAAGCCCAGAATTGTTGTTTTTTACCTATTTCAGAGTTTCGCAGAAAAAGAATATCAAACGGAGTCCAAACGGAATGAAACCTTCGGGAACGTGATTTTTGGAACGAACAAGATCCAGGAGACTTGGACCCTACGTCAAGAAACAAAAGAGGAGGCCACGAGGTAGGGGGGCGCGCCTACCCCCCAGGGCGCGCCCTCCACCCTCGTGGGCCCCCTGTTGCTCCGCCGACGTACTCCTTCCTCCTATATATACCTACATACCCCCCAACGATCAGATACGGAGCCAAAAACATAATTCCACCGCCGCAACCTTATGTACCCGTGAGATCCCATCTTGGGGCATGTTCCGGATCTCCGCGGGAGGGGGCATCGATCACGGAGGGCTTCTACATCATCACCGTAGCCCCTCCGATGAAGTGTGAGTAGTTTACCTCAGACCTTCGGGTCCATAGTTATTAGCTAGATGGCTTCTTCTCTCTTTTGGATCTCAATACAATGTCCCCCCTCTCTCGTGGAGATCTATTCGATGTAATCTTCTTTTGCGGTGTGTTTGTTGAGACCGATGAATTGTGGGTTTATGATCAAGTTTATCTATGAATAATATTTGGATCTTCTTTGAATTATTTTATGTATGATTGGTTATCTTTGCAAGTCTCTTCGAATTATCAGTTTGGTTTGGCCTACTAAATTGATCTTTCTTGCAATGGGAGAAGTGCTTAGCTTTGGGTTCATTCTTGCGGTCTCCTTTCCCAGTGACAGTAGGGGCAGCAAGGCACGTATTGTATTGTTGCCATCGAGGATAACAAGATGGGGTTTTTTATCATATTTCATGAATTTATCCCTCTACATCATGTCATCTTGCTTAAGGCGTTACTCTGTTTTCATGAACTTAATACTCTAGATGCATGCTGGACAGCGGTCGATGAGTGGAGTAATAGTAGTAGATGCAGGCAGGAGTCGGTCTACTTGTCTCGGACGTGATGCCTATATACATGATCATACCTCGATATTCTCATAACTATGCTCAATTCTGTCAATTGCTCAACAGTAATTTGTTCACCCACCGTAAAATACTTATGCTCTTGAGAGAAGCCACTAGTGAAACCTATGGCCCCCGGGTCTATCTTCATCATATTAATCTTCCAACACTTAGTTATTTCCTTTGCTTTTATTTTACTTTGCATCTTTATCATAAAAATACCAAAAATATTATCCTATCATACCTATCAGATCTCACTCTCGTAAGTGACCGTGAAGGGATTGACAGCCCCTTATCGCGTTGGTTGCGAGGATTTATTTGTTTTGTGTAGGTGCGAGGGACTCGCGCATAGCCTCCTACTGGATTGATACCTTGGTTCTCAAAAACTGAGGGAAATACTTACGCTACTTTGTTGCATCACCCTTTCCTCTTCAAGGGAAAACCAACGCAGTGCTCAAGAGGTAGCAAGAAGGATTTCTGGCGCTGTTGCTGGGGAGGTCTACGCAAAAGTCAACATACCAAGTACCCATCACAATCCCTTATCTCCCGCATTACATTATTTGCCATTTGCCTCTCGTTTTCCTCTCCCCCACTTCACCCTTGCCGTTTTATTCGCCCTCTCTTTTTTGTTCGCCTCTTTTTCGTTTGCTTGTCGTTATGGCTATTCCTCTATCTTTTCCGTTGTCTCCCAAGAATGAAGTTCTAAATTTTAAACAAATGGAGGGAGAAAATCTAAAAGACGCTTGGTATAGAATTTGCAATGCTCAAAATAGATCTGCCAGGAAGCAATCTACTTCCGTTCTTCTCTGCAATTTCTATGTAGGCGCTAATCCTTGGTATAGATATATCCTTGATACCATTACCGGAGGGAATTTCTTGGGTAGCCATACTTTTGATTCTTATAATGCTATGATAGATTTGTTTGGCTCACCACCTCTTTTGGTTAATGGAACTATGTTAACTTTGGAGCATGTAATGCAAAGACTGGAAATGATTGAAAATAAGGTTGCTACCGTAGAGTTAATTGAAAATTTGGATAAAAAGATCCACAACCGAATCACTCAATATGGATCTAAAGTAGGAGTCACTTTGAAAAATATTAAAGAAAAGGAACCCATAGTTAATGAGAAAATAAATCAGGATTCCACTAGAATCGATAAACTTGAGGATATCATTACCAACTTGGGAACCGCTTTTTCTTCCGTAAAGAATACTCCAAGACCTCCTACTAAAATTGCCAAGCTTATGTATGTTCCTAAAAATAAGGGTGAATCTTCTAGTAAGGAAACTGCGGATCTCAAATCTATAAGTATTCATCCCAATCTTTTTGCTATCATTAAGGAACCATTTGCTACAAATGAATTTTTCGATCTTGTGCCTAAAAGTTTGATAATCACTAAAAAGAAAGAAATTCCTAAGGATGGTGGATGCCTCATTGAAGAATTACCTACCAAAGATGGCAATACCTAGATCTATCCTTGCTTTTATGCCTAGCTAGGGGCGTTAAACGATAGCGCTTGTTGGGAGGCAACCCAATTTTATTTTTAGTTTTTTTGCTTTTTGCTTCTGTTTAGGAATAAATATTTGTTCTAGCCTCTGGTTAGATGTGTTTTTATGTTTTAATTAGTGTTTGTGCCAAGTTAAACCTATAGGATCTTCTTGGATGATAGTTATTTGATCTTGCTGTAATTTCCAGAAACTTTCTGTTCACAAAAATAATTGTTAAAAATCACCAGAACGTGATAAAATAGTGCTTCCAATTGCTGATGATCAATAAACAAATTTTCTAGGTCGTCCTATTTTGGCTGATTTTTTGGAGTTCCAGAAGTTTGTATTAGTAACAGATTACTACAGACTGTTCTGTTTTTGACAGATTCTGTTTTTCGTGTGTTGTTTGCTTATTTTGATGAATCTATGGCTAGTAAAATAGTTTATAAACCATAGAGAAGTTGGAATACAGTAGGTTTAACACCAATATAAATAAAGAATGAGTTCATTACAGTACCTTGAAGTGGTCTTTTGTTTTCTTTCGCTAACGGAGCTCACGAGATTTTCTATTGAGTTTTGTGTTGTGAAGTTTTCATGTTTTGGGTGAAAGATTTGATGGATTATGGAACAAGGAGTGGCAAGAGCCTAAGCTGTGGGATGCCCATGGCACCCCCAAGATAATCTAAGGACACCATAAAGCCAAAGCTTGGGGATGCCCCGGAAGGCATCCCCTCTTTCGTCTACTTCCATCGGTAACTTTACTTGGAGCTATATTTTTATTCACCACATGATATGTATTTTGCTTGGAGCATCTTGTATGATATGAGTCTTTGCTTTTTAGTTTACCACAATCATCCTTGCTGTACACACCTTTTGAGAGAGCCACACATGATTTGGAATTTGTTAGAATACTCTATGTGCTTCGCTTATATCTTTTGAGTTATATAGTTTTGCTCTAGTACTTCACTTATATCTTTTAGAGCATGGTGGTGGATTTGTTTTATAGAAACTATTGATCTCTCATGCTTCACTTAGATTATTTTGAGAGTCTTAAATAGCATGATAATTTGTTTAAATAATCCTAATATGCTTGGTATTCAAGATTAGTAAAAACTTTCTTATGAGTGTGTTGAATACTAAGAAAAGTTTGATGCTTGATAATTGTTTTGAGATATAAAGATGGTGATATTAGAGTCATGCTAGTTGAGTAGTTGTGAATTTGAGAAATACTTGTGTTAAAGTTTGTGATTCCCGTAGCATGCACGTATGGTGATCCGTTATGTGATGAAATCGGAGCATGATTTATTTATTGATTGTCTTCCTTATGAGTGGCGGTCGGGGACGAGCGATGGTCTTTTCCTACCAATCTATCCCCCTAGGAGCATGCGCGTAATACTTTGCTTTGATAACTTGTAGATTTTTGCAATAAGTATATGAGTTCTTTATGACTAATGTTGAGTCCATGGATTATACGCACCCTTCTTCCTTCCACCATTGCTAGCCTCTGTAATACCGCGCACTTTTCGCCGGTATCATACACCCACCATAAACCTTCCTCAAAACAGCCACCATACCTACCTATCATGGCATTTCCATAGCCATTCCGAGATATATTGCCATGCAACTTTCCACCGTTCCGTTTATTATGACACGCTCCATCATTGTCATATTGCTTTGCATGATCATGTAGTTGACATCATATTTGTGGCAAAGCCACCGTTCATAATTATTTCATACATGTCACTCTTGATTCATTGCATATCCCGGTACACCGCCGGAGGCATTCATATAGAGTCATATTTTTTTCTAAGTATCGAGTTGTAATTGTTGAGTTGTAAGAAAATTAAAGTGTGGTGATCTTCATTTTTAGAGCATTGTCCCAAGTGAGGAAAAGGATGATGGAGACTATGATTCCCCCACAAGTCGGGATGAGACTCCGGAAGAAAAAAAAGAGGCCATAAAAAAGGAGATAAGGCCCAAATAAAAAAATGAGAGAGAAAGAGAGAAGGGACAATGTTACTATCCTTTTACCACACTTGTGCTTCAAAGTAGCACCATGATCTTCATGATAGAGAGTCTCTCATTTTGTCACTTTCATATACTAGTGGGAATTTTTCATTATAGAACTTGGCTTGTATATTCCAATGATGGGCTTCCTCAAAATGCCCTAGGTCTTCGTGAGCAAGCGAGTTGGATGCACACCCACTTAGTTTCTTTTGTTGAGCTTTCATAAACTCACAGCTCTAGTGCATCCGTTGCATGGCAATCCCTACTCACTCACATTTATATCTATTGATGGGCATCTCCATAGCCCGTTTATACACCTAGTTGATGTGAGACTATCTTCTCCTTTTTGTCTTCTCCACAACCACCATTCTATTCCACATATAGTGCTATGTCCATGGCTCACGCTCATGTATTGCGTGAAGATTGAAAAAGTTTGAGAACGTCAAAAGTATGAAACAATTGCTTGGCTTGTCATCGGGGTTGTGCATGATTTAAATACTTTGTGTGGTGAAGATAGAGCATAGCCAGACTATATGATTTTGTGGGGATAACTTTCTTTGGCCATGTTATTTTGAGAAGACATAATTGCTTTGTTAGTATGCTTGAAGTATTATTATTTTTATGTCAATATTAAACTTTTGTCTTGAATCTTTCGGATCTGAATATTCATACCACAATTAAGAAGAATTACATTGAAATTATGCCAAGTAGCACCCCGCATCAAAAATTCTGTTTTTATCATTTACCTACTCGAGGACGAGCAGGAATTAAGCTTAGGGATGCTTGATACGTCTCCAACGTATCTATAATTTTTGATTGCTCCATGCTATATTATCTACTGTTTTGGACATTATTGGGCTTTATTATTCACTTTTATATTATTTTTGGGACTAACCTATTAACCGGAGGCCCAGCCCAGAATTGATGTTTTTGCCTATTTCAGAGTTTCGCAGAAAAAGAATATCAAACGGAGTCCAAACGGAATGAAACCTTCAGGAACGTGATTTTTGGAACGAACAAGATCCAGGAGACTTGGACCCTACGTCAAGAAACAAAAGAGGAGGCCACGAGGTAGGGGGGCGCGCCCTCCACCCTCGTGGGCCCCCTGTTGCTCCACCGACGTACTCCTTCATCCTATATATACCTACGTACCCCCAAACGATCAGATACGGAGCCAAAAACCTAATTCCACCGCCGCAACCTTCTGTACCCGTGAGATCCCATCTTGGGGCCTGTTCCGGAGCTCCGCCGGAGGGGGCATCGATCACGGAGGGCTTCTACATCATCACCATAGCCCCTCCGATGAAGTGTGAGTAGTTTACCTCAGACCTTCGGGTCCATAGTTATTAGCTAGATGGCTTCTTCTCTCTTTTTGGATCTCAATACAATGTTCTCGCCCTCTCGCGTGGAGATCTATTTGATGTAATCTTCTTTTGAGGTGTGTTTGTTGAGACTGATGAATTGTGGGTTTATGATCAAGTTTATCTATGAACAATATTTGAATCTTCTCTGAATTCTTTTATGTATGACTGGTTATCTTTGCAAGTCTCTTCGAATTACCAGTTTGGTTTGGCCTACTAGATTGATCTTTCTTGCAATGGGAGAAGTGCTTAGCTTTGGGTTCAATCTTGCGGCGTCCTTTCCCAGTGACAGTAGGGGCAGCAAGGCACGTATTGTATTGTTGCCATCGAGGATAACAAGATGGTTTTTTTATCATATTGCATGAATTTATCCCTCTACATCATGTCATCTTGCTTAAGGCGTTACTCTGTTTTCATGAACTTAATACTCTAGATGCATGCTGGATAGCGGTCGATGAGTGGAGTAATAGTAGTAGATGCAGGCAGGAGTTGGTCTACTTGTCCCGGGCGTGATGCCTATATACATGATCATACCTAGATATTCTCATAACTATGCTCAATTCTGTCAATTGCTCAACAGTAATTTGTTCACCCACCGTAAAATACTTATGCTCTTGAGAGAAGCCACTAGTGAAACCTATGGCCCCCGGGTCTATCTTCATCATATTAATCTTCCAACACTTAGTTATTTCCTTTGCTTTTTACTTTGCTTTTATTTTACTTTGCATCTTTATCATAAAAATATTATCCTATCATATCTATCAGATCTCACTCTCGTAAGTGACCGTGAAGGGATTGACAACCCCTTATCGCGTTGGTTGCGAGGATTTATTTGTTTTGTGTAGGTGCGAGGGACTCGCGCGTAGCCTCCTACTGGATTGATACCTTGGTTCTCAAAAACCGAGGGAAATACTTACGCTACTTTGCTGCATCACCCTTTCCTCTTCAAGGGAAAACCAACGCAGTGCTCAAGAGGTAGCAACACCCAGCACACAACACACACCAGCGTCGCCGCCGGCTGAGATGGACGGCGAGGCAGCCAACAAGCGGAGGCGGCTCGAGCCAAAACCGCATCCGGTGAGCCTGGACTTCATCAGCAGCCTCCCCAACGACATGCTGCTCGTCATTATCGGCCTCCTCCCCACTAAATCTGCCATGCGGACCACCATGCTCTCCCGGCGGTGGCGCCCCATCTGGCACCGCGTCCCCCTCAACCTCACTGTCGACAGCTGCCTCTGCGATGGGGATTGCAAACGCATGGCCGCAGTCTCCAAGATCCTTTCATCGCACCCTGGGCCAGCTAGACGCCTTGACATCCACATGTTCAGTACCAACTGCAAGGTCCAAGTCAAGTTCGACGAGTGGTTCTTATACCCCACCCTAGATCAGCTCGAGGAGCTCAGCTTTGAAGCTGGACGATGTCGCTCTCTGCCGCCGTCTGCGCTCCGCCTCATGCCAACGCTGTGCCACGCCAGCTTCAGCTCCTGCTATCTTCCCCAGATTAATGCCACGCCCGCCCTTCTTCTCCCTCAACTCAAGCAGCTCGACCTCTTCGACGTTGGCATCTCGAAGAAGGCTATGGAGCACCAGTTCCGCAACTGTACTGTGCTCGAGTACCTTCGTCTTGAGCAGATCCACGCGAGCATTAGCCTCCACATCGCCTCGACGAATCTCCGATGGATTTATGTGTCTTACTGGCCCCGCAACAAGACATCAATTGGGAAGAGATCACTTCAGCTGTTCCACGTTATGGTCATTAAGAATGCGCCTTTCCTTGAGAGATTGCTTGTATCTGATCT
This sequence comes from Triticum aestivum, assembly GCF_018294505.1. Classification (NCBI taxonomy): domain Eukaryota; kingdom Viridiplantae; phylum Streptophyta; class Magnoliopsida; order Poales; family Poaceae; genus Triticum; species Triticum aestivum. The sequence continues at coordinate 481,216,203 of NC_057799.1, forward strand.
AGAAGGTCCAACAAAAATCAGGGTCATTGACGCGCCGAAATTGACAGCATTGGTGTACTCGCCTGCCACATTCTCGAACTCTTTATTGGATCCGTAATCGTTCAGGTATAGCACTCATCTTCTTCTCCGTCTTCTTGAAATTCACATTTTTAAATTTCTTATTGATGTATTTACGACCATCTTCCAAAAAATGATTCCCACAAGCTTGACCCAGTCTATGCGCACAGTGAAGATCTTGGCAATAAAATCTATCGGCCCCAATCTGGATCAAGTTGTTGGATTCCTTACATGCTTTCCGTGCACGGAGAAGATACTCATCGAGGTGAAACTTCTTTCCTATTAGTAAACGGTAATCACAACATAGCTCAATTTTTTCGTAATTTTCCCAAATTACGATGACAAGTGTAGTGTTCAAAACTGCATCTACGCACTGCACCGAAAGAAATGTTTTTAGTATTTTTTCTCACGTGATCACCTGCATCGTTTTTTTGTTGTACTACTATAGTAGCCTAGGCTAGTCATAGTGGAAAGTAACTTAGACTAGTAACTCTATGGTTACCCTAAGAGCAAGTACTACCTCCGTCCTGGTTTACTCTTCCTATTTTGTAGTATCAAAATTTGACCATAGATTTAAATGAAAAAATGTTAATGCATGTCACTAAAAATTATATCGTTGGATTCGTATTTGAACATAATTTCAAATGGTATAATTTTTGGTGACATGCATTGGCATTTTATTAGGTAAATCTATGGTCAAAATTTTACACTAAATACGAGGTAGTACAAAAGTGGGCTATAACGGCCCTCCACTATGTAGGCCAAAACACGTGCCAAATTCACTTGTGATGCATTTGGGATCGATGCCCCTCCATTGCTCACCTGGTGCCCCAATCTTGATCACCTACTTTGCTCCGGTGCCAAATTAACTCACGCAATGAAAAACACTTGAGTGGGAGAGAGAGAGGACTGAGGCAATAAAAACACTTGTTTGGGAGAGTGAGAGGCTGGTGTAGTTGGTTTGATTGATTTGTTTATACATGTGGGTCTGTGTGCACATCGGTGCCAACTCTCTCACATCGCGAGAGCGGTGCCAAAATCTTTTGATTTGACATCGATGCGTATTATGTGGCATACTTTTGAGAAATATGGCATCGGCACATAGTGGAAGGCAACAAATGCCCAAGCTCTTCACGTGCTCCTAGGTAAATGAGAGGAAAGAGAAAGAGAGAGAGACAGAGAGTGAAAAAATATCACTAGCCAGCCAACCCTATCGTATGAGAGAATGATATTGGTACCTCTTGATGACACGGCAATCTTATACAGCCAGTTGCTCTAATATGTTCTCTTCTTTTGCAGATAAAAAAGACCCGAAAGTGAAAAATGTGTTGCACTATAACAATCTCATCGAATGCCTTGATCTCCATCTTACAGAAATTGATTTGATCGACTACCGAGGCAGCACATCTGAGATTAAATTGGCCAGGTTCTTTGTTTTGGAGGCAAGTGTGCTCAAGGTAATGAGGTTTGGCGTTCTCTGGCCCAACAATGAATGGCGTGCTGATCACCGCAAGCGTCTAACCCTAAATGACAAAGTCTCCGTAGAAGCTGAATTTGTTTTTGAAACGTCAAGTGGCCAGAGACTCGAAAATTTATTTGCCCATTAGTAAATTGTCAGGCCGGTGGATTTTAGTTTGTACGATAATGTTGCATCCACTTAAAGTAACGAAAGTTCTTACGTAAACTTCCTACTAATTCCCTCTTCGTAGGTGCAGCATTACTCCTAACATTTGTAATATCAGTTTGAAACTTGTAATATTGTCGTGTCCTATTCCTGCGTTTTCAAAATCCTGTGAATCAAAGAGGTCCTGAGTTGGTGATGATGTTGTGCCTGCCATCTTTCACCAATAGCCGTCGGATCTAGATCTGACGCATACAAACCAAACTTCTCCAGTTTTGCAAAAAGATGCTCGCACTTGTTCCCTATTTACAAACAACTTGTCTCTCACAATCAGCCTTATCTCCTCCCCACCACATCTAGAAGGCCATGGAAAAATATGGTGTGATGGCCGCTTCCGGCGCCGTCCACCCCCAATCTTGGTGTTCCGTGCAATGCACGGGTATCTACGCACGGGAAATTATGTCGAACACGGCTAGTTGTAAGCAGGCTAGCTCTACAGCCATGATGATAGTGACTGCAGACGGTGAGGCTGACTAGGGTATGCCGAACACGGCGCCTATACTCAGGTGTCATCTCCAGCGCAGGGTCTTGTCACTTCACTGTGAGGAGCAGCACGTAATAATTTGACCAACGAGTATTACAGTCCTACTACATTGGTAGTACTACTACTAGTACTAGCACCACCGTCTGGATTTAGTAGTACTACCATGTCCATCTGGATTTAGTATTTGACTAGCAATATCTAGTAATGCATGTCACAAAAAATGTACTACTCCCTCTGTAAATAAATACATGGTGTATTGTTTTATTCCTTCCGGTAGATGGCTCAAATCTGAAGTCTCATCAAGCAGACTACTATTGTACTCACCGAGCGCTCAGCTTTGTAAGCTACCAACAAAAAATTGCAACCAAAGACTACTATTGTACTCCCTCTGTACTGGTGCATTAGTCATGTTAAGAAAACCAAATAGTAATCCCAAAACTTTTAGGCGCGGTGCATTAACTACCCACCTCGTTCCCTGTTTTCTGCCACGAAAAAAGAAATCACCCAATACGAGACGTGGGGTGCGTATGCATCCAATGACTTGAGACTACTCCCTCCGTCTAGGTGTACTCCCTCCGTCCGGTGAAGAGTGTACGTTTGGGTTTAAAATTTGTCCACAAAAGAGTGTACTTCTATCTTCCCAATGCACTGTATTTTCTCTCATCACACGGTAATCAAGACCAATAGCATTCTATACATAGTCTTCTTAATTTTTACATGCACTTATCTCATTGGGGGTTGGGTAATTAAAGAGGTGAGAGATGGTGGCTTGCTTCTTCCCAATGCATTTTTTACACCACTTCATAATTTGTCCTAAAATTCCTAGATGTACACTTTTCACCGGACGGAGGGAGTATAAGTCATCTTAGAGCAAGTGAAAAAGAGGAGTGGGCTCTCATGCAAGAGCCTAGATATATGCTGATTCCTAAGCTGATACAATAAATATGAAGAGAGAGAGAGAGAAGATGAGAAAAAGTAGTACTCTTATAGCCAGCCTTATAGCTAACCTTGTTGTATGAGTGTCTACAAGTGATGGCTCTATATGACATGGCAACATCATATAGCCAGCAGCTGGCTATACTATTAACCATGCTCTTAGGCTGGTCATAGTGGGAGTAACTTAGCAAGTAACATAACACACCCCAAGAAAAGTTTGCTTATGTGGCATGTACTTAATGAGGAGAGAGGTGTTTAGAGTAACATAATATGTTACAGTAACATAACGCATCTCAAGGCAAAATGAGTCTACATCTTAATAAATGATGCCTTGCATGATACCACACATATGTTACTCCCCACTATGAAGGTTGTAACATCGACTAGTAACATATGCATATTACTAGTCTAAGTTACTCCCCACTATGACCAGCCTTAGGTTGTGCACCGTGACCAAGACGAAGGGGAAAGCGAGAGAACTTAATGTCTTTTTGCTAATTAATAGGATTACATGCAATGAACTAATCACTGCATGTCATGTTTGGTGGTCTCAAGTCATTGAAAGCATGCACGGCCCACATCTCTCATTTGTTGATATGTCACGAAATAAGAAACGAGGAGGGAGTTAATGTACCGTGCCTAAGTGTTTTGGGATTATTTGATTTTCGTAAGGTGACTTACACAACATTTTTGGTTACATGCATTAACATTTTATTAGTTAAGTCAAAGGTCAAAACTTGGGGCAAAATGCAAAGGGGACCAATAAACCAGTAAATATCAAAGTTCTCTCGTTTGGCCCCAACTAGAGGTATGGTGAGATGACTATACTGCACTGGCACGGAGGGGAACGCAGCTTCATTGACTTACTGCACATGCCTTTGGGTGTATGACACGTGGGCCCAACAGGTGGCTGGCCCACCTGTCATACAGCCCAAGGCAGGTGCATTATAGGGCCTAGGAGTAGATGGCCAACACACACGTGAATGCAACACAGTCCGCACTTCTCATATAAAGGCTCCCCGCCTGTCCAATCTACGAAATCCTACGCACCTACGCACCCTAACCAAGGGCAAGAGTGATCACTCCAATCGCAAGATCAGTTGACTAGAAGCTAGACCCATGGAGGCGATGAGCGCGAGCATCAGCCAGCTGTGCCAGATGGTCCACGACGCCGGCCTGCGGCCCGGCACCGAGGAACGTCTCCAGGTCATGCTTGAGTCCGCCAGGGCGAGGGGCCGCTTGGACGACAGCTTCGTCTCCTTGTTCGACCAGTTCCTCGTCGGCTTCCTCGACAAGTTCACTGTCGTCAAGAAGCTCGCGGACGACCTTGACATACGCCTCCAGCCCACGCGCCCAAGCTCTACGATGCCCGCCAGCCTCAACGGCCTCTATGGTGACAACCTCTTCGACGCACTGGTGGCCCTGCGACTGCCCGCCGTCGCGCCGGAGAATGTCCACCTCGAGGTCGCACTCGCCGCGCAGCGCCTGGCGCAGCAAGACACCGTCAACATAATCACCCACGTCTACACACAAATCGTCCACAAGGACTACTACGTGCCAGAGGAGGACGATAGGTCGCTGGCCTTTTTGGACCGCAGGGCAACCTTGGACGACATTGTTCAGAAGCACGTTGACTCGTCGCCAACGCCGTTGCTCCTCACACGTCGGTTGGTGACCCGGCGCACTAGGGCGTGAGGATGTCATTGATGGATCCGTATGTATCTTTATCTTTCCATCAAATCAATGTAGTAGTATATGGTACTACTAGTGATTATCTTACCTTTCGCATCAACTTCGTAATTTCCATACGTACTCCATGCATGAACCGCGCCAGAACCAAACTTCCCATTACTCTGGGGAAAATCGTTATTTCTATCTATCGGTCGCGCCATGGAGCAGAACCAAATTTAACAAGTTACTAGTTCAAAAGGAAAAGCCTGTCGTGTTCGCGTCGCACCCCCACATGGTTGGTCCGGCACGCCGCTCAAGGGGGAATGCATGCTGTGTTGCATTTTCACTTACAAGTGGGACCGGAGTTGAGCAAACCGACTATCGGCAAACCCCCACCCCGCCCACCGCGTGATGGGTGAGAAAACAGGAGGGAGAGGAGATGGTTGTAGCATGGACTTCAAGAAAATTAGTGTCGGATGGGACTCTTGTGGGTGGCGTGTGTCGTACTGCTAGACGTGATTGCTAGTTATGGCCCATGCCACCCCACTATATCAAGGTGCTGGTTACGTAGAACAAATTTCCTGGAGTCTGTGCTCAGCCCTCCTCTATCTCTCTTCTCAGCCAGCCAGCAGACACGCGGAGCCCATCATCTGTTTGCTCACATGCAGTCCCACATGTTAGTGAAAATGCAAGAGGACCCACTGAACCTGCACATCTTTCACCTCGACGTGCTGGTGATGAAAAAAAATCCAATAAAGATCTTTGGTGGCCTCTTTTGGAGTTACTCAGGAGTAGTAAGATTCTATTTACAGTTTAACCCAAGATGCATATCATGTGGCTTCAACTACCACTCCATTTTCTTGCATGACACGACCTGGATGCTGGATGTCCCACGTGTCGGCAAAAGGAGGAAGAACTAGACCAAATCTTCTCCACGTTTAGACCGGAGGAGTAGGAAACACGGCAAGCCCTGTGCCTACATCATACTACGTACAAGCCCACCTCACGCAGTCACGCTATCACCATATTTCTTGGCCCCCTTTCCCTCGACGCTCCGGAGCTACCCAACCACGGCTACGTGTTTTGCGCACCTGGCGGCCGGATTTGGAGCGAATCCGGTCAGGCTTGAGCTCGCCTGGTTGTGGGAGGCCGCGCCGCGCCATGGACTGGCCGGGCATCGGGCCGGAAGGCCCTGGCAAGGCCGCATGTAGGTACTGACTCGTCCTCTAGCCGCTCGGATCTACACCGTCGGCGGTCCGCCGATAGATACATGAATGGCGGTCGGCCGGGCTCGGTGCTGGCCCAAAAGCTCGTCGGGTCACCGTTGCCACTCATTACGTGCGACGACTGCCCAAAGAAGGTCTTGCGCCGCATGTCTACAACACCGGAACATCCCGGATGGGTGTTCATCAAGTGCTCAACCGATGGGGTATGTGCTACTTTAGCTTCGGTTGTGCTCTTAGATTAGACTAGTTGTGCTAACTTAAAATTTTATTTTGTAGAATGGATGCAGGTTTTGGTATTGGGAAGAAGAGTACATCGATATATTGATAGAGCGCAATTTAGTAGATGTTCTAGCACTTTTAGCTAGCATAGAGGCTAGAGATGAGACTAGTGCACTTGTTGATAGAATAGAGGCTAGACATGAGACTAGATGCGAGGAAGCAACGTCTACTTCTTTACACTCAAAGAAGAAAGAAGCACGCAAGATCGAGCCTTCGCAGATCAACAATGAATGCATCGAGAAGGCACTAATCCAACTTACAGGAGCAGTTATGGAAGTTGGATATCTTCTAAAATGTATTCTTGTGGTTCTTATTTTCTTTGGTCTTGCTTTTCTAGTCAAAATTTGGTGATGTATTTCCATGTACCAAAAATCAATGATGAAAAAAGATATGTGTTTGCAAAGAAAAATGTACGCGGTCGGGATGCGTCCGCGCGTTGGGCGCACGGCCACCGCATCCGAGAAATGGCCCGGACACGACCCCATTGCCCTACCCAAACGGACAGAATCCGGGCAAAACGGAGGTTCATTTGGGGTCGTGCATTGGAGTTGTCCTTACAAGTGGGACCGCAGTTGAGGAAACCGGCTATCAGCAAACCCCCACCTTACCCGCCGCGCGATGGCTGAGTTAGAGAAATGAGGAGGTTGAAGAGATAGCTGTAGCACGGACTCCAAGAAATATGGTGTCACATGGAAGTCGTGCTGGTGGTGTGTGCCATACTCCTGGACGTGAATGCTTGTTCCGGCCCATGCCACCCTACTATATATCGAGGATTCGAGGTGCTGGTTACGTACAGTGAACACATTAACATATGGCCCACCTCACACTCTGGCCAAATTTCCTGGAGTGTGTGCTAGGTTAAAAAGTGTTCTTTGTGAGGGTGGGTGGCTGGTCTCAAGTTTAAAACTTGTTGTATTACGTATACGTAGACGTAGAGATAGTGCTAAAGGAAATATGCCCCAGAGGCAATAATAAAGTTATTATTTATTTCATTATTTCATCATAAATGTTTATTATTCATGCTAGAATTGTATTAACCGGAAACATAGTACATGTGTGAATACATAGACAAACAGAGTGTCACTAGTATGCCTCCACTTGACTAGCTCGTTGAATCAAAGATGGTTAAGTTTCCCAGCCATAGACATGAGTTGTCATTTGATTAACGGGGTCACATCATTAGAGAATGATGTGATTGACTTGACCCATTCCGTTAGCTTAGCACTTGATTGTTTAGTATATTGCTATTGCTTTCTTCATGACTTATACATGTTCCTATGACTATGAGATTATGCAACTCCCGAATACCAGAGGAACACTTTGTGTGCTACCAAATGTCACAACGTAACTGGGTGATTATAAAGGTGCACTACAGGTGTCTCCGATGGTACTTGTTGAGTTGGCATAGATCAAGATTAGGATTTGTCACTCCAATTGCCGGAGAGGTATCTCTGGACCCTCTCGGTAATGCACATCACTATAAGCCTTGCAAGCAATGTGACTAATGAGTTAGTTGTGGGATGATGCATTACGGAACGAGTAAAGAGACTTGCCGGTAACGAGATTGAACTAGGTATTGAGATACCGACGATCGAATCTCGGGCAAGTAACATACCGATGACAAAGAGAACAACGTATGTTGTTATGCGGTTTGACTGATAAAGATCTTCGTAGCATATGTGGGAGCCAATATGAACATCCAGGTTCCGCTATTGGTTATTGACCGGAGACGTGTCTCGGTCATTTCTACATAGTTCTCGAACCCGTAGGGTCCGCACGCTTAACGTTCGGTGACGATCGGTATTATGAGTTTATGTGTTTTGATGTACCGAAGATAGTTCGAAGTCCCGGATGTGATCACGGACATGACAAGGAGTCTCGAAATGATCGAGACATAAAGATTGATATATTGGATGACTATATTCGGACACCAGATGAGTTCCGGGGGTTACCGGATAATTATCGGAGTGCCGGTGGTTATCGGAAACCCCGGAGGAACTAATGGGCCAACATGGGCCTTGTGAGAGAGAGGAGGGGCCATAGGGCTGCCCGCCACCCCCCTTTGGGAGTCCAAATTGGACAAGGAGGGGGGGCGGCGCCCCCTCTTTCCCTCCCTCTCTCCCTCTCCTTCCTTGCCCTTCCTCCTCCTAGTTGGACTAGGAAAGGGGGAGTCCTACTCCTATTAGGAGGACTCCTCCCCTCCTTGGCGCGCCCCAAGGGCCGGCCGGCCTCCACCATAATCCACCTCGGTCATATCGTTGCAGTGCTTAGGCGAAGCCCTGTGCCGGTAGCTTCATCATCACCGTCATCACGCCGTCGTGCTGACGAAGCTCTCCCTCGACACTCTACTGGATCGTGAGTTCGGGGGACGTCACCGAGCCGAACATGTGCAGATCATGGAGGTGTCGTACGTTCGGTGCTAGGTTCGGTCGGATCGTGAAGACATACGACTACATGAACCGCGTTGATATAACGCTTCCGCTTACGGTCTACGAGAGTACGTGGACTACACTCTCCCCTCTCGTTGCTATGCATCACCATGATCTTGCGTGTGCGTAGGAATTTTTTTTGAAATTACTACGTTCCCCAACAATGGCATCCGAGCCAGGTTTATGCGTAGATGTTATATGCACGAGTAGAACACTAAGAGTTGTGGGCGATAATAGTCATACTGCTTACCAGCATGTCATACTTTGATTCGGCGGTATTGTTGGGTGAAGCGGCCCAGACCGACATTACGCGTACGCTTACGCGAGACAGGTTCTACCGACGTGCTTCGCACACAGGTGGCTGGCGGGGGTGAGTTTCTCTAACTTTAGTTGAATCGAGTGTGGCTACGCCCGGTCCTTGTTGAAGGTTAAAACAACATATACTTGACGAAAAATCGTTGTGGTTTTGATGCGTAGGTAAGAACGGTTCTTGCTAAGCCCGTAGCAGCCACATAAAACTTGCAACAACAAAGTAGAGGACGTCTAACTTGTTTTTGCAGGGCATGTTGTGATATGATATGGTCAAGACGTGATGACATATAAATTGTTGTATGAGATGATCATGGTTTTGAAATTATCAGCAACTGGTAGGAGCCTTATGGTTGTCTCTTTATTGCATAAGATGCAAGTGCCATGTAATTGCTTTACTTTATCGCCATGCGATAGCAATATTTGCAAAAGCAATAGTTGGCGAGACAACCATATGATGACACGTTGATAGAGATCAAGATGATAGAGATCATGGTGTCATGCCGGTGATGATAGAAATCATGACGGTACTTTGGAGATGTAGATCAAAGGCACAAGATGATGATGGCCATATCATGTCACATATTTTGATTGCATGTGATGTTTATCTTTTATACATTTTATTTTGCTTGGTTCATCGGTAGCTTTATAAGATGATCCCTTACTAAAATTTCAAGGTATAAGTGTTCTCCCTGAGTATGCACCGTTGCGACAGTTCTTCGTGTTGAGACACCACGTGATGATCGGGTGTGATAAGCTCTACGTTCACATACAACGGGTGCAAGCCAGTTTTGCACATGGAGAATACTCGGGTTAAACTTGACGAGCCTAGAATATGCAAATATGGCCTCAGAACACTGGAGACTAAAAGGTCAAACGTGAATCATATAGTAGATATGATCAACATAGTGATGTTCACCATTGAAAACTACTCCATCTCACGTGATGATCGGACATGGTTTAGTTGATATGGAGCACGTGATCATTTAGATGACTCAAGGGATGTCTATCTAAGTGGGAGTTCTTAAGTAATATGATTAATTGAACTTAAATTTATCATGAACTTAGTCCTGATAGTATTTGCATATCTATGTTGTAGATCTATAGCTCGCAAATAGCTTCCCCGTTTTATTTATGATATGTTCCTAGAGAAAAACTATGTTGAAAGATGATAGTAGCAATGATGCGGACTAGGTCCGTGATCTGAGGATTATCCTCATTGCTGCATAGAACAATTATGTCCTTGATGCACCGCTAGGTGACGGACCTATTGCAGGAGCAAATGCAGACATTATGAACGTTTGGCAAGCTCGGTATGATAATAACTTGATAGTTTAGTGCACCATGCTTTACGGCTTAGAACCGGGACTTCAAAGACGTTTTGAATGCCACGGAGCATATGAGATGTTCCAAGAGATGAAATTGGTATTTCAATCTCATGCCCGTGTCGAGAGGTATAAGACCTCTGACAAGTGCTTTGCCTACAAGATAGAGGAGAATAGCTCAACCAGTGAGCATGTGCTCAGATTGTCTGAGTACTACAATTTCTTGAATCACGTGGGAGTTAATCTTCCAGATAAAATGGTGATTGACAGATTTCTCTAGTCACTATCACTAAGTTATTGGAACTTCGTGATGAACTATAATATGCAAGGGATGACGAAAACGATTTCCGAGCTCTTCGTGATGCTAAAATCGGCGAAGGTAGAAATCAAGAAAAGCATCAAGTGTTGATGGTTAACAAGACCACTAGTTTCAAGAAAAGGGCAAAGGGATAGAAAGGGAACTACAAGAAGAATGACAAACAAGTTGTCACTCCCGTGAAGAAGCCCAAAGCTAGACCCAAGCCTGAAACTGAGTGCTTCTACTACAAAGGAAATGGTCACTTGAAGTGGAACTGCCCTAGATACTTGGTGGATAAGAAGGATGGCAAAGCGAACAAAGGTATATTTGATATACATGTTATTGATGTGTACTTTACTAGTGTTTATAGTAACCCCTCGGTATTTGGTACTGGTTTAGTTACTAAAGAGTAATAACTCGAAACGGGAGTTGCAAAATGAACAGAAACTAGTTAAGGGTGAAGTGCCGATGTGTGTTGGAAGTGATTCCAAGGTTGATAAGATCACCATCGCACACTCCCTATACCTTCGGGGTTGGTGTTGGACCTAAATAAATGTTATTTGGTGTTTGCGTTGAGCATGAATATGATTTGATCATGTTTATTGTGATATGGTTATTCATTTAAGTCAAAGAATAATTGTTGTTCTGTTTACATGAATAAAACCTTCTATGGTCATACATCCAATGTAAATGGTTTACTGAATCTCAATCATGATAATACACATATTCATAATAGTGATGCCAAAAGATGCAAAGTTGATAATGATAGTGCAACATATTTGTGGCACTGCCGTTTAGGTCATATTGGTGTAAAGTGCATGAAGAAACTCCATGCTGATGGGCTTTTGGAATCACTTGATTATGAATCACTTGATGCTTGCCAACCATGCCTCATGGGAAAGATGACTAAGACTCCGTTCTCCGGAACAATGGAGCGAGCAACAAACTTGTTGGAAATAATACATACTGATGTATGCGGTCCGGTGAGTGTTGAGGCTCGTAGTGGGTATCATTATTTTCTGACCTTCACAGATGATTTGAGCAGATATGGGTATATCTGCTTAATGAAACACAAGTCTGAAACATTTGAAAAGTTCAAAGAATTTCAGAGTGAAGTGGAAAATCGTCGTAACAAGAAAATAAAGTTTCTACGATCTGATCGCGGAGACGAATATTTGAGTTACGAGTTTGGTCTTCAATTAAAACAATGTGGAATAGTTTCACAAACTCATGCCACCTGGAACACCACAGCATAATGGTGTGTCCGAACGTCATAACCGTACTTTATTGGATATAGTGCAATCTGTGATGTCTCTTACCGATTTACCACTATCGTTTTGGGGTTATGCATTAGATACAGCTACATTCACGTTAAATAGGGCACCGTCTAATCCGTTGAGATGACACCGTATGAACTATGGTTTGGCTAGAAACCTAAGCTGTTGTTTCTTAAAGTTTGGGGTTGCGATGCTTATGTGAAAAAATTTCAACCTGATAAGCTCAAACCCAAATCGGAGAAGTGCGTCTTCATAGGATACCCAAAAGAAAATGTTGGGTGCACCTTCTATCACAGATCCTAAGGCAAGATCTTTATTGCTAAGAATGGATTCTTTCTAGAGAAGAAGTTTCTCTCGAAAGAAGTGAGTGGGAGGAAAGTAGAACTTGATGAGGTAATTGTACCTTCTCCCGAATTGGAAAGTAGTTCATCACAGAAATCAGTTCCAGTGATGCCTACACCAATTAGTGAGGAAGTTAATGATGATGATCATGAAACTTCAGATCAATTTACTACCGAACCTCGTAGGTCAACCAGAGTACGTTCTGCACCAGAGTGGTACGGTAATCTGGTTCTGGAAGTCATGCTACTAGATTGTGACGAACCTACAAACTATGAGGAAGCGATGATGAGCCCAGATTCCGCAAAATGGTTTAAGGCCATGAAATCTGAGATAGGATCCATGTATGAAAACAAAGTATGGACTTTGGTGGAATTGTCCAATGATCGGCAAGCCATTGAGAATAAATGGATCTTCAAGAGGAAGATGCACGCTGATGGTAGTGTTACTATCTACAAAGCTCGACTTGTCGCGAAAGGTTTTCGACAAGTTCAAGGTGTTGACTATGATGAGATTTTCTCACTCGTATCGATGCTTAAATCTGTCCAAATCATGTTAGCAATTGCCGCATTTTATGAAATCTGACAAATGGATAACAAAACTGCATTCCTTAATGGATTAATTAAAGAAGAGTTGTATATGATGCAACCAGAAGGTTTTGTCAATCCTGAAGGTGCTAACAAAGTGTGCAAGCTCCAGCGATCCATCTATGGACTGGTGCAAGCATCTCGGAGTTGGAATATATGCTTGATGAGTTGATCAAAGCATATAGTTTTATACAGACTTGCGGTGAAGCCTGTATTTACAAGAAAGTGAGTGGGAGCACTACAGCCTTTCTGATAAGTATATGTGAATGACATATTGTTGATCAGAAATGATGTAGAATTTTCTGGAAAGCATAAAAGGAGTGTTTGAAAGGAGTTTTTCAAAGAAAGACCTCGATGAAGCTGCTTACATATTGAGCATCAAGATCTATAGAGATAGATCAAGGCGCTTGATAAGTTTTTTCAGTGAGTACATACCTTGACAAATTTTTGAAGTAGTTCAAAATGGAACAGTCAAAGAAGGAGTTCTTGCCTGTATTGCAAGGTGTGTAATTGAGTAAGACTCAAACCCCGACCACGGCAGAAGATAGAAAGAGAATGAAAGTCATTTCCTATGCCTCAGCCATAGGTTCTATAAGGTATGCCATGCTGTGTACCAGATCTATTGTATACCCTACACTGTGTTTGGCAAGGGAGTACAATAGTGATCTAGGAGTAGATCACTGGACAGCGGTCAAAATTATCCTTAGTGGAATAAGGATATGTTTCTCGATTATGGAGGTGACAAAAGATTCGTCGTAAAGGGTTACGTCGATGCAAGTTTTGACACTGATCCAGATGACTCTAAGTCTCAATCTGGATACATACTGAAAGTGGGAGCAATTAGCCAGAGTAGCTCCGTGCAGAGCATTGTTGACATAGAAATTTGCAAAATACATACGGATCTGAATATGGCAGACCCGTTGACTAAACTTCTCTCACAAGCAAAACATTATCGCACCTTAGTACTCTTTAGGTGTTAATCACATGGCAATGTGAACTAAGATTACTGACTCTAGTAAACCCTTTGAGTGTTGGTCACATGGCGATGTGAACTATGGGTGTTAATCGCATGGTGATGTGAACTATTGGTGTTAAATCACATGGCGATGTGAACTAGATTATTGACTCTAGTGCAAGTGGGAGACTGAAGGAAATATGCCCTAGGGGCAATAATAAAGTTATTATTTATTTCCTTATTTCATGATAAATGTTTATTATTCATGCTAGAATTGTATTAACCGGAAACTTAGTACATGTGTGAATACATAGACAAACAGATTGTCACTAGTATGCCTCTACTTGACTAGCTCGTTGAATCAAAGATGGTTAAGTTTCCTAGCCATATACATGAGTTGTCATTTGATTAACGGGATCACATCATTAGAGAATGATGTGATTGACTTGACCCATTCTGTTAGCTTAGCACTTGATCGTTTAGTATATTGCTATTGCTTTCTTCATGACTTATACATGTTCCTATGACTATGAGATTATGCAACTCCCGAATACCGGAGGAACACTTTGTGTGCTACCAAACGTCACAACATAACTGGGTGATTATAAAGGTGCTCTACAGGTGTCTCCGATGGTACTTGTTGAGTTGGCATAGATAAAGATTAGGATTTGAAACTCCGATTGCCGGAGGGGTATCTCTGGGCCCTCTCTGTAATGCACATCACTATAAGCCTTGCAAGCAATGTGACTAATGAGTTAGTTGCGGGATGATGCATTACGGAATGAGTAAAGAGACTTGCCGGTAACGAGATTGAACTAGGTATTGAGATACCGACGATCGAATCTCGGGCAAGTAACATACCGATGACAAAGGGAACAACGTATGTTGTTATGCGGTTTGACCGATAAAGATCTTCGTAGAATATGTGGGAGCCAATATGAACATCCAGGTTCCGCTATTGGTTATTGACCGGAGACGTGTCTTGGTCATGTCTACATAGTTCTCGAACCCATAGGGTCCGCACGCTTAACGTTCGGTGACGATCGATATTATGAGTTTATGTGTTTTGATGTACCGAAGATAGTTCGGAGTCCCGGATGTGATCACGGACATGAAGAGGAGTCTCCAAATGATCGAGACATAAAGATTGATATATTGGATGACTATATTCGGACACCAGATGAGTTCTGGGGGTTACCGGATAATTATCGGAGTGCCGGGGGGTTATCGGAAACCCCGGGGGAACTAATGGGCCAACATGGGTATTGTGAGAGAGAGAGAGGAGGGGCCATAAGGCTGGCCGCCCCCCCCCCCCTTGGGAGTCTGAATTGGACAAGGAGGGGGGCGGTGCCCCCTCTTTCCCTCCCTCTCTCCCTCTCCTTCCCCCTTCCTCCTCCTAGTTGGACTAGGAAAGGGGGAGTCCTACTCCTACTAGGAGGAGGACTCCTCCCCTCCTTGGCGCGCCCCAAGGGCCGGCCGGCCTCCCCCCTTGCTCCTTTATATACGGGGGCAGGGGGCACCCTAGAACACACAAGTTGATCATTGATCTCTTAGCCGTGTGCGGTGCCCCCCTCCACCATAATCCACCTCGGTCATATCGTTGCAATGCTTAGGCGAAGCCTTGCTCCAGTAGGTTCATCATCACCGTCATCACGCCGTCGTGCTGACGAAGCTCTCCCTCGACACTCTACTAGATCGTGAGTTCGTGGGACGTCACCGAGCCGAACGTGTGCAGATCGCGGAGGTACCGTACGTTCGGTGCTAGGATCGGTCGGATCATGAAGACGTACGACTACATAACCCGCGTTGACATAACGCTCCCGCTTACGGTCTACGAGGGTACTTGGACTACACTCTCCTCTCTCGTTGCTATGCATCACCATGATCTTGCGTGTGCGTAGGATTTTTTTTGAAATTACTACGTTCCCCAACAAGTGCAGCAGTTTTGAAAGTTTGAACCCAAACATCATAATGCAATTTCTACTGGACTCATCCGAGGACCTAGGATGATGGGATTTGCAGCTACAGTAAAATCACCCGCCCGACGTGCGAAGCATGTGAAGCTAGTACAAATAGTAGTAGTATTGTTAACTGGACTCATCCAATAACCTGTTGCAATGCACGTACAATTATGTATTCGGAAAATATATTTTTGCCTCATCGCAGCACCCACTCAGAGAAGCGACTCGAAAGCCATTCATAAATTTTGTAAGTTTATCACAGGCATATCATTTTATTACATACAACAGGTCATCAACCCACAATGACAACGAGGATACATTATAAATACTAAAGTTTTCATCACACAACAAATAACAAGCAATGAGATGAACTTCAGCTCAACCACTCGTCGGTGTTAGAAAAGCTTGCTTTGAACCAGAAGTGATTCTCTAGGAAGGGGCAGCTACTTTCAATCTCGATACCAACGCGGGACTCATCATCCAGGCTGAAGCGGCCTATGTCAGGACGCATATTGTGATAGCCATGGTAGGGAACCATGGCAATGTCTGAGGTATAGAGACAGTTGCTTCTCATAAATGGTAGTAATGTTGTGTGAACAATAGCTGGATCGCCTTTCACCATCATTGGATAGTTTTGTCCAAGGAAGAGCGAGTTTCCTCCAAGAGTATCAATACTAAACCAGGGAGACGGTGTTGGCGCTAGCACAGTAGTATCCATCCCAAATACCCTGCAACGGATGTTGGAATTGGTCCGGAGAGTGCGGCCATGGGAGACAACACCTGCTTCCTTAGTAACATCAGCAGTGCCCTGTATACAGACAAGAAGAGGTGATCCATCACAATAAGTTGCCAGGCACCACTGAGTATATGGGTCCTCATGCTCGTGATCATCATCATTGTCATCTCCCCCTTGGTTATAAAATGTTTCAAATATAGGTGGTGGAATGTTCACAGGACCTTGGAAACACAAGAAGGTTAATTAGTAAATGGAAACTAGCTAACCCACATGCATGTGGATGAAATAATTATAATTATGGTGGAAGACAAACGTACCGAAAGCATAAGGATTCCATGCAAAAACAGTGCCACGAGTGGTGGCAGCAAACACAAGACCCTCATATTGAATTGCATCACAGTACACATCCGTGTATAGAAACTAATTTTTGAGCAATATCCATCCAGTCGAACTATGAAGGAAGGCAACAAGCTTGTCGAAGATAGCAACAACTCCATAGTCCGTGTAATCCCAAGAGCGGTCGGGAACTCAGCAAATTGCTATCTTCCGTAGACGACAGTCACCATGATTGTAGTTGAACGTACGTAGAATACCGGTGTGCTCAACCTCTGGGCAGTCTGAGATTTTTGGAAGTGGAACCCAGTGACGAGTGTACACATTCACAAGTTCCCACTCGCAGTTGTACCAAATATAAACAACCCAATCTCCATTTGCGTCTGCCCAAGCCTTACCCTCAAGCGATGGCATATTAACATCACACGTATCATTATGAAGCGGCATAACCTTGCACAAGGCCAGGCCTCCGTCCTCCGCGCGCTAGTCAGCAGGGTCACGGCAAAGAAGATAGGGGAGATCAAACCGCTCATGGACCCTTGGGTTCCTTGCAATGATGTTATTAGTTGAGTCGAGAATGGTCTTGAACGAACCTGCCATGCTAGCCGAGGTGATGACGTCGCACCGATCAATGAGTTCCTCCACCACGTCATCTTTCAGATCGGGGCAAGAATAACGGGGTCGTTTCTGGCCTGTTCCCTCCATGGAGAAGACGATCTAACAATGGCAGAAGGAAGGGTGAAGGCAAATTGAGGAGGGAGGAAGAGCGTGCGACAGCAGTTCCAAATCGAGAGTGAAAGGCGAAGAGTCGGTGGACGGTTGCCACGGTACACGAAGAGGCGCCCCGGCCTACAGAGACGTCGGTTCGGAAATTGTACAAAAGGACTCTCCAGCGTCTCACTGACATGCTGGAACGGGACCAAATGTCAACAAAACATGGTGTGTAATTTCTCGTGCAAAATGCGATCTGGCCACGTTGGCCCGAGGTGCCGCATTAGTTATTGACCTTTATTTTTTTAATGGCGTGCCACTCAGTTTTGCAGCATGACTAACTGGTACTGTATGCAGAGAAAATATAAACTACTCTACTCTACCACTACTCCACCTCTAGTACTAGTAGTATAAAAAAGATATATAGGCTGGAGCTTCAGCACTTTCTTGCTAAGGGCTGCCCACTTGCTTCTCACACTATAACCCTCTCTCCAAATCTAAAAAAGACGGCCTCTCTCGCCCTCCTCACCGATGGTCACAGATCCGCCGGGGAAGAAAAGGACATGCAGCATTGACGCACTCGTCGTCGGCGAGCGAGGTCACGCACTGACGACAAGGGCGTCCTCTCAGACCTAGCGCCCGCGCGGGACGGCCTTCGTCGCCTAGCTCGCCGTCGTAGTGTGTGCGGAGGACGACGACCACAAGCGAAGCCACTTCTCGCCGACCCTCAGGTATGCTACCTCTTTTCGAACCCTACCCTTGTTCTATTGCCCCATCTGCCACGTCGCTGCATGTGGATCTTTTTCCACTCCACCATCTTCCCAATTTGGTATCCTCTGCTCTGCAGGTCACGCAGACGAAAACCTTAATTTGCACTATTAAAGGAAACCCTACTTCATGCAGACTAATCCATGTCTGGGCTGAATAAGGAAATGAAGGGAGACTGTACTGTCCAAGAGACTAGGCATCAAACCCGCATCTAGGTTGAAAAGGGGAAAATCAGTAGCTAAGGAACGAGTCTCATGTCTCTTGGTTGAAGAAGGGTAGAAAGGCATGACAATGCAATACAGAATGACCAGGTCGATCGGTTTGTTGTCCTCACATAGGAAAAAGTTGGCTAAAGAGAACAAAAATGGGACGTAATCCACATATGCTGCCTAGATATTTGTTGCTCTGGGCAACCATACCTCCCTCACCACTCTATGCGTCCGTGGAGGTACATCGTACTGGGGCACCCACTGTCCGAATGGGCCTCCCATGCTCTTATTGCCACTTTTTTGATATTAGTATAACGCCAGCGGTCAAGTCAAGCAATGCTACTGCTAAAGTGATGCCACATTTAACTAATGCCGCACTCAGTCTAATGCCACCGATAAATTTAAGCAATGCCATTTAATGTCACTGGATTATTTCAGGGTTAGCTGTTGATTGTGGATGTATTAAAGATTTTTTAGCTAAGGCATTCTAATGCTATTGCACAACCAGTATACCGACGATGAAACTTGTTACTACCTTCAGACTTTTGCACTGTTAATGCTTATAGATTACATACCTCACTTTCATGAGATAAGTCAATTTTTTTTGTATAGTGTCACCAAAATCCCAAGGCGCTGATGTCATTTTATTTTGGTTAAACTGCACAAAAAATTATGAAGACAAGAGGAAAGGTCAAGAGTGGCACCTCCTCCTCTGGCTGTTCTCTTGATTCGTTCAATCAAGTTTTTATGTTTGATCGATTATCAAGATTGGGATAGCAATTTTTAGGTCCCCTCGAGTTCGAAATGATATTTACTTTAAAGGTACATGGTTTGCAATTTTTTTATACTGTCGTTAGTTAATAATGCTAGTTACCTTCAGACTTTTGTATTTGGTTTAATGCTCTTGCACAACTAGTGTACCAATGCTGAAACTTGTTACCTTTACATTTTGTATTATTAATTCTTATAGAAATCTTCCAGTGCTAGAGCTTATGGAAATCTGTTCAGTAAAACCATTGTAATGTACCCTGTAATAAAATAACTACTCTACTGTTGCACTAGCCACTGGATTAGTGTATATTTGTACTATTCGAATGGTGTTGCATTAGCGTATGGACATATATAAAGTGTGGCAGGCTTTCCCAGATATGTGCTCAAGAAAACTACTACCTGTTTTTCTAAATACTAGACGTTTGGGTACTTTAAATTGAACTGCGAGAACGTCTTATATTAAGGAACAGAGGGTGTAGAGTTCACTCAAATTATCCCGGTAAAGCTAGTCACACCTTTGTTATAATTAATTTTCATTATGTTATCAGAGGAGGTCTGTATGTTTGTCTCTAATGCCTGTCGACTACATACCTGACATCATGATGTAATGTTAAGTCATTTCCTTTTGTATAGTGTCACTGAATTGTCAAGGCGGTGATGGCATTTTATTTTAGTTGAACTACACAACATATGCTTAAAAGAAGAGGAAAGGTCAGGAATGGTTCGATTTTTCAGAAAAAACTATGTATGCCTTCCTGACACCAGCCGATGTTGCCTTATTTATTCCTTCAAACAGGTGGTTAGAAACAGTCTTGCTACCTTTTCCCATTAAGAAATTGGAATGCTTATATTTGTGAGTCTATGCTTCAACTAGTGCCACTTTTATAGTAATCACACTTTCAATATCTATGCAAACAGGGATGCTCGATTTTAGTGGAACTGCACAAAAAGTCCAAATGATTCAACATCAAATTGTCCAGTGCAAAACATGACAGATGATAAGCGGAAGAGACGTGGGGTATATGTTTACTAGCTGCTTGATATTTGTGTAGACAGAGATGTCTACCCGTTGCTATTTGGCAAACAAACAAAGTGACCGCAATTTTGGTTGAACTGCACAAGAGAATAGTATAGTCACTGCATGCAGTGCCATTTGAAAATAGACATAGAAAGATTGGATAGTCACTTCATGGACTGCAGAAAAGTAGTACTGTACTATTTATTGGCCAACACTAGGTGCTTCATTGCTTTGGTCTGATTATACAATGGGCATCATTTTGCCTAAGTTAAAGTTTGTGTTCCAAAAATAGTCTCGCCGTATGATCGAGAGAAGACCAAATCATATTGCAGTGGATGTTCCTCCATCATGTGTGGTTCATTCTCATGGTTCCAGCTGTTGGTGAAACCACTTACGTTTGCAAGAGGAATTGTACAATTCACAAACAAATTTGTCTTTCACTCTGTACTAAATGTTGGCTAGAGAAGCATCCATGTTAGTAGGAAGAACAGATGTTTTTTCTAGATCTTTGCTTTTGGAGCTACATATTTGTATATGATCTGTGAATCATTGAGATGCATTAACATGTTGATCTTATGTATGGGAATCGTACTAGTTGGTTTTGAATTTGGGCTACTAATGTGAACATATTACAATGCCAAGCCTGTGAGTCACGTGTGAACATTTCGAACGGATCGGCTCTTACTGTTGTGCACAACATGATCCTTATTTCTATTTTCTCAGTGTTTACAAGTTACTAACAGTTCTTATTTCTGTTCGCTCAGTGTTTACAAGTTACTGATCGATCACTAGCTAGCCTACTAATGCACTCCTGGCAGTTTTAATTGCGCCGCAAGATCCGAAGTGGCAGTTTTTTGAATAAAAATGCCTACCTCTGAAGAAACTGACAAGCTGCTCTGAAGAAAATGCCATGCGAATCTGAAGGAACTGCCAGCAAAAACGTTCGCAAATGCCTTATCTCCCAGCGAACGTTCATCAGCTAATGCGATCCTACACATACACCATCCAACCTACACGATCCTACACACACACTATCCGACCTACTCGATCCTACACAAATAAATAGCGGATCACGCACGTACTACCTCCTTTCCGGTTTGCAGGGTTCAATTCAAAAAACGACCTACTCGATCCTACACGAATAAATAGCGGATCATGCACGTACTACCTCCTTTCCGGTTTGTAGGGCTTAATTCAAAAATCTCACCAACCAAGGTAGATGATGAGTGGTGGAATCATTTTTGACAAGGAGGGAGTACCTCATATGGATGATTCGAGTGCACTTGTTTCACCATCATGCCGACGTGCGACCCAGCACGGACGGGACGCACCACTGACGGGACAGGATGGCACAGTCATAATTTCAGTTTTTCTAGTTTTCCACATTAAGCTGGCGCACTAAGCCATGCTGAAAGTGCAACTATCCCTGGGTGGTTTTGGTAATTCCTAACAACATATAGCTCATTGAGCTAATGCTATTCCAAGATAAATATTTTAGGATAGCTCAATGTTTGGCAAGGCATGGATTAGAAAGTGGACCCTTCAAAATGCTAAGGACAAAAGATTGGCTCAAGCTCAAAGCACAAGACTCTACATTTTTTATTTTAGTGATCCAAGATCACATTGAGTCTCTAGGAAAAGCCAATACTATTAAGAAGGGATGAGGTGTTGCTTAATTAGGATCTTACTCAAAATGCTTAGTGATATGCTCCAAAACCCTCCACTACTTTCTCATATCCACATATGTCCTAAACCAAAAGGTCCAACTCGGCCCCACCGATTCTTTCCATCCGGAGCCACCGAGTTCAGTTGACATAGCCACTGCCAGAAACCCTAATCAATTTGGTCTCACCGATAGGGATCTCGGTCTCACCAAGATGGGATTGCAAACTCTCTGTTTCCCTTCGTAACGTTTCGGTCAAACCGAGATGAGCGATCGGTCCCATCGAGATTGCAATGCAAACTTTCTGTTCCCTTTCGTAACGTTTCGGTCCAACCGAGATGAGCGAATCGGTCACACCGAGTTTGCCTGACCAACTCTCTGTTTGGCTATTAGCAAAATCGGTCTCTCCGAGTTTTTGTAATTGGTCTCACCGAGATTACGTTATGCCCTAACCCTAATGACATCGATCCCACCGAGTTGACATGTCGGTCCCACCGAGAATCCTAACGTTCACATTTTGAACTAAATCCGTCCGACCGAGTTTAATGATTCGGTCCCACCGAGTTTGGTGATTTGTGTGTAACGGTTAGATTTTATGTGGAGGCTATATATACCCCTCCACCCACTCTTCATTCGTGGAGAGAGCCATCAGAACATGCCTACACTTCCAATACATATTTTCTGAGAGAGAACCACCTACACTTGTGTTGAGGTCAAGATATTCCATTCCAACCACATAAATCTTGATATCTAGCCTTGCCCAAGTTGCTTTCCACTCAAATCTTCTTTCTACCAAATCCAATCCTATGAGAGAGAGTTGAGTGTTGGGGAGACTATCATTTGAAGCACAAGAGCAAGGAGTTCATCATCAACACACCATTTGTTACTTCTTGGAGAGTGGTTTCTCCTAGATTGGCTAGGTGTCACTTGGGAGCCTCCGACAAGATTGTGGAGTTGAACCAAGGAGTTTGTAAGGGCAAGGAGATCGCCTACTTCGTGAAGATCTACCCTAGTGAGGCAAGTCCTTCGTGGGCGACGGCCATGGTGGGATAGACAAGGTTGCTTCTTCGTGGACCCTTCATGGGTGGAGCCCTCCGTGTACTCGCGCAACCATTACCCTTCATGGGTTGAAGTCTCCATCAACGTGGATGTATGATAGCACCACCTATCGGAACCACGGATAAAAAATCTCCGTGTCAACATTGTGTTTGCTCCCTCAAACTCATTCCTTTACCTTCATATGCAATTGTTTTACATTCTACTGCTATACTCTTAGAATTGCATGTGTAGGTTGATTGCTTGACTTGTGCTAAGTTGCTAAAATCTGCCAAGAACTAAAATTGGGAAAAGGCTAGATTTTTATTTGGTCAAGTAGTCTAATCACCCCCCCCTATAGACATACTTCCGATCCTACAAGTGGTATCAGAGCTTTGATCTCCATTTGCTTTGATTTCCATAGCTTTTGGTGGTCATAACCTTGGTTTCACAACCTAGGAGAGTATGGCGTCTAGCGAGGGAAATTACCACCGTAGAGGTCCTTACTTTGATGGCACTAATTTTGCTAGTTGGAAGCATAAGATGAAAATGCATATTCTTGGACATAACCCCGCCATTTGGGCTATTGTGTGTATTGGCTTGCAAGGTGAATTATTTGATGGGAGAGAACCGAATCGTGAAGCTACCACAGAAGAGTTGAAGATGCTACAATATAATGCTCAAGCATGTGATATTCTCTTCAACGAATTGTGCCCCAAAGAATTCAACAAAATCAGCCGTCTTGAGAATGCAAAAGAAATTTGGGATACTTTGATTGATATGCACGAAGGTACCGACTCCGTCAAGGAATCCAAATTGGATGTGCTTCAAAGTCAACTTGACAAGTTCAAAATGAAGGATGGTGAAGGTGTCACTGAAATATACTCTAGGCTTGCTCTCATCACAAATGAGATTGTCGGCTTAGGAAGTGGAGAGATGACCGACAAATTCATCATAAGAAATATCCTAAGAGCCTTGGATGGAAAGTATGATACCGTGTGCACATTGATCCAAATTATGCCCAATTACAAAGATCTCAAGCCAACAGAAGTCATTGGAAGAATTGTTGCTCATGAGATGTCACTCAAGGATAAGGAAGAGCTTCACAACAAGTCAAGTGGTGCTTACAAAGCCTCATGTGATACTCCCACGTCGTCAAGTGAGAAACAAACCTTCAATGAAGAATTGAGCTTAATGGTGAAGAACTTAAACAAGTTCTGCAAAAGTAGAAGCAAAGAAAGAAGTTCCAAGTCAAGGTCCTACAATGACAAAAGATCTTCTAGTCGTGAGCGTAATTGCTACAATTGTGGAAGACCCGGACACTACTCCAATGAGTGTACGGCCCCCTACAAAAGAAGAGAAGATTCTCCCAAAAGAAGAAGTAGAAGAGAAGAATCACCACCAAGAGAAAGGAGGAGTAGAGATGATCGTTATGAACGAAGACCCTCTCGGAGAAGCAAGGATTCGGAAAGAAAGGAAAAGTCATCAAGGAGCTACACAAAAAGAAGACATCAAGCTCATGTTGGTGAATGGGTATCCGGCTCCGACTCCGACAATCACTCCGAAAGAAGTTATCACTCCGACTCCGAATATACTCAAGATGAAGGTGTTGCCGGTCTAGCACTTGTGTCAACCAACTCCTATGACATATTTGACTCACCAAATGAAGGAATTGGAAGATGCTTCATGGCCAAAGGTCCAAAGGTAACACATCCTGAGTATGTTGATTTCAATAGTGATGAAGATGATTTGCTAGGTGATGATGATTTACTTGTTGACAACTCTAGTGATGAAAACTATGATGAAACGTCAATTAAACATGCTAATCAAGATAAAACGAATGACGATGATAAGAAGGAGATTGAGCGTCTAACCAAAGAACTAAACACTCTTAAGTTAGCTCATGAAACTACCTTGGAAAATCATCGAGAACTTTTAAAGACTCATGATAAGCTACGCTTTGAAAAGCTCAACCTTGAGCAAGAGCATGAGTTTTTAAAGGCAATCAATGATGATCTTCGCAAGAAAAGTTCTTCTTACATTGCCAAGCGTTTACTCTTGTCTACATACATGCCACAAGTTAAATCTAGCAACAAGAACAAGAAAGATTCTTCATCTAGTAGTAACAACAATCATGCTAAATCCAATGTTGATGCTTCTAGTAGTTCTCTTGATTCCACTAATGATTCTCTTAGCCAAGTTACACTTGAGAAAGAAAATAGCTTATTGAAGGGAATCATAGAGAAAGGTGTTTACAAGAGTCTTGCCGGAAGTAAGCAATTTGAGGAAATTGTGCGCAAGCAAGGAAGACACCGGAAGAATCAAGGTGTTGGTTTTGAACGGAAGTTCGATGCCAATGGAGTTGAGTGGGAAGAAGATCAATACCCCAAGACAAAGTTTGTTCCTCAACAAGAGAAGTATGATCCTACTTCTTTCAAAGGAACACAAGCTCAAGATGATCTTCCACCACAAGACCACAAGCAAAAAGGCAAGGATAAGCTTCAAGAGGAAATTGATGCATTTGAAGAAGCACCTAAGGCCTTGGTCAAGTGGGTTCCCAAGACTACATCAAGTTCCACTTCATCAAGTACAACTACGACTCCAAGGGTTCCCATCAAGATGGTGTGGATCCAGAAGAAGAAGAACTAAAGAGTTCTTGAGGGTGACTCCGCTAACATACTTCACTCCTATCATTTTGGCAAGGACAAGTGCAAACAACTTCCATATCTTGCACTAGTTCAAGGAGTCACAAACCCTCTTGTTGGTAAGACAAGGGACAAGGTAACCTAATGACTTCATGGACATCATCTTGTGTATGTGTCACTCTATGTCTATGGATATCCTTGTTTGTTCCTTGTGGGACTAACCCGTGTAGGTATTGAAAGTGCAACTCACTCCAAAGGATTGCTCCAAATGATCTACATCAACATTGAGCATCTACATCTTCAACACCTACATGAAGTCATCATCGACAAAACCCAAGGTTAGTTCATTCCCTTTAGGGGGGATATCACATCTAGGGGAGCTTTACTCAAATCAATGAGCTAAAGCAACTCTAATGGTGTGAACACAACAATGCTTTATGTAAAAGTGGTAACCCCACTCGTGCTTAAACGATGAGTATGACTTATGATCAAATGTTCTCATTTGACTCCTAAGTCAATATACTCATATATAGATGACCTAGTCATCGCCAAATTGCTTGATAGATGCTAGAGTGTTTGTGCATGCTATGTCACATATTTCATTTTCCATTTTAATTGTGTGAGCATGTTGGATGCATATTTTACTCATTCGAGGACATCCATTTGTTGCTATGATTGTTTGGCTCTTTCTCTTTTGACAAATGGATGGACAAGAATTCCTAAGAACACCCTCTAGCTATCTATGCTTTTCTCGTCTCAAACTCTATTCATGCTACATCACAAAGTTTGATCAAGTCAGATTCGAACCACTCCGTGTGAGGAGCACTCGGAGATCCCAATTCGTCATAGACTTAAACCTCCAAAACCTCTTTGTGCATCTCGGTCTGACCGATTCATCCTTGTCGGTCCTACCGAGTCACCAAGTTGATCTAGGGTTTTCAATCTCGGTGCAACCGATTAGAACTTTTCGGTCACACCGAGTTGCAGTAACTGCTTGCAGTTTTGCATCTCGGTGCCACCGAGTCATTCCACTCGGTCACACCGACAGGGTCAGGTTATATATACCGCTGGGTCAAAATTTGGAAATTTCTCCGAACCCCTTCGCCCGCGCGTAACCTACTCTGCCTCCTCTGGTCTCCAAGTCATCCTCTCGTCGCCAGCGACTTCCCGCCGCTGTCAACGGAAATCTTCTCCGCCGTTGCCGCCGTAGCAAGTTCGTCGCCGCACTAGGGTACGGACTTGATCATTGTGCTAATCTTTAACTCTGATTCTTAGCACATTGCTTTGCCATGTTTCTTGCCATAATTGAAATCATCCTGTCCAGCGAAAACGTCCCGTAGATTAGTTTTGATTTGAAAATTTAGGGTTAGGTCTCCGCCGAATTCATCTCGGACCGACTGAGTTGTAGAAATCGGTCTCACCGATTTTGGCTTAGGCCAGAGCACACGCATTTTTGGTCCGACCGAAAATTGCAAATTGGTGTGACCGAGTTCGATTCTCTGTGAAACCCTAGCAGTCTCGGTACCAACAAACTGCGACTCGGTCTGACCGAGTTCACTAGTTCAGGTTCCAAAAGCTGCTTCGGTATCACCGAGTTTACAAATCAGTAGATCTAAAATGCTTTCTGTGAAGAACTAAAACTAAATTTTTAAGTCATCTGTTTTGCAAAAACTCCTGTACTTTGTGATGCTCATCTACTCTACCTCATCTATAACCTATTCACAGGGTCTGCTAACACTGTACTTGCAAGATGTCTGACCAAAGTGACAGCCAGAACAAGTCAGAGGAACAGGTTAAGTTAAGTGAGGGCACTGGTCCCTCTAGCAGCTATGATGAAGGCAGCAGGAGCACTCCAAGCAATCTGCCAAAGGCTGCTACCAGAACAAGGAAGCGACTCTGAAGATGAAGATTATGTGGCTATTGAAGATGAAGCCACTTTAAAGAAGAAAGTGCTGAAGAAAGAGTATGGCTCAGCTGCTGCAACTAAGCCAGGTCTGAAAACTAAGATGCCAGCAAGAAGACAGCCCATGTCTAAGCTAAGGAAAGTTACCACAGGAGAAACAATGGAGTTCACTCTTGAACCCAAGGAAACTGGAGATGGTAAGAAGAGGAAAGAAAGGGTCAAGAAGACCATTGCCAGAGTTATTGGTAAACCTTCAATGATGAGAGATTCTGAAGAAGAGGAAGAGGAAGAGGATGCAGCACCAGCACCCAAAGCTCAAAAGCTTATGGGAGATGCAATTAAGGCAGGGGCTGCTCCATCTAAGCCCAAAATTGCTCCTAAGACTGCTACTCCAGCTCCAAAGCCAAAACCCAAGAGGAGCACTAGGAACATCCCTGCTGAGGAGAAGAACAAGGCCCAGTGCCTCAAGCTGCTGAAGAAGAAGTGGAAGATGATTCTGTTGTTTTGAGGAAGCTGAAGCCCAAGATCCCTGATCACAATGATGCACACCCAGTTGCAGAGAATATGAAAATCAGGAAGGATTCAGGATTGAGGCTTTGGAGAGAGTCTGATCCATATGCCACCAGGAGAAGGACTGCTGTGGACTACAGATTCCACACTAAGGAACAGCAGGACTTCTATGAGACTGTTTTACTTGACAAGAAGCCCATAGTGTGTGACATGAGATGGGTTGATTGGAAATTCATTAAAGAAAATGAGGATCACTTCCCTGGTGTATATGACAGCTTCAAGGCATGTGGAGTTGATGAGTTTGTGGCTCAGAAGTTCACCAAGTGGAATGATGAGCTCATTATGCAATTTTACTCCACTGCACACTTCTATCCAGATGGAAGGATTGTGTGGATGTCTGAGGGTACTAGGTACCAGTCTACAGTTGAAGAATGGGCAAAACTCATAAATGCTCCTGAGGAACATGAGGATGACTTGGATGTCTATGCCAAGAAGAAGAAAGACCACAACTCTATGGCCAATATGTACAAAGAGATCCCTGATGCTGCTTTGGACACACATAAGTTTGGATCTGTACACTATTTGTTGTCTGGTCTGCCAACAATCAATTGGATTCTGAGGCACACACTTCTACCCAAGTCAGGTGATCACAAGATGATCAGAGGACATGCTATCAACTTGCTGCACATATTTGATGTCCCACAAAAGTTCAAGGTTATGAGCCTGATTGTGGAAACAATCAAGAGGACTGCAGCTGATCAGAAGAGAAGTTGTGGATATGCCCCACACATCCAGGAGCTCATCAACTCAAAGATGGGCAAAGGCAAGTACATCTTGGACAAGGAGCATCTACCCATCTATCCTGAATTTGAGGACAACACAGTTGTCATGACTGAGAATGAACCATCATCTGTGCAAGCACAAGAGAAGAAAGCCAAAGCTAAAGCTGAGAAGGCTGCAAAGATGCCAACTGTGGAAGAGGCATCTCAGGTCTTCTTGAAGAGCAAGCAAGACCAGCTTGGATATCTGATCCAATCCACTCTGAGGATTGAGCAGGGCCTGGCCACCCTGACCAAGAACCAGGAGAGCTTGGAAAGGATTGTTGAGACAAAATTCTATGACCTTGATGTCAAGATCACAGAGATCCAAACTGCAGTTGAGCAACTTCAGGAGGAAGCAGAGGAGAAGAAGGGCAAGTCTACCACAGATGCATTTGCTAGAGTGCCCAGAGGACAGAGATCTGCTGCAGTGCCAGTGACAGACACTAGAGCTACAGCATCAGCTCCAGCAGCTACAGCTCCAGTTCCAACTCCAGCAGCTACTCCACCAGCTCCAGCCACTTCATCAGAAGCTTTCGTCCTTGGGTTCTCTCAACACCACCTCCCGAAGATCAAGCCTGAGAGTCGTTTAGCACTATGCATTTTCAAACTTTTTGGTAACTTGTTGCCAAAGGGGGAGAAAAATGTATAGATCATAGGCTTCGAGAGAGAGTGTGTTGGTTTTTATCTCTCTTTGCACTCTTTTTGGTTGGTTTGAAACTTTACTGCGTGCTTGTGTGATACTACTTTGTGTCCTTGTGAGATACTTATTTGGTCAAGTGTTTGATCATATGCTACCCTTAATGCTTGTTGGATAATGTTATCTTTCATATCCTATTATGATCATTCACTTTGCTTGGTGATGAGTGCATGCTTTTAATCTCTATCATTTTGAGCGCTCCACCAAGATGTATGTGACATGGAAGAGTAACCCATGATCCTCATCGATTGTGCATTTGCATTCAAAAGCAAATCTTAAATAATGCACAAATTTAGGGGGAGCTCTTGCTTATCACATACTTCTCAAAGCGATGATGTTTTTCAATCTTATTTATCATTTTTCGAAGCTTTGATCTATATGTTGTCATCAATTACCAAAAAGGGGGAGATTGAAAGTGCAACTATCCCTGGGTGGTTTTGGTAATTCCTAACAACATATAGCTCATTGAGCTAATGCTATTCCAAGATAAATATTTCAGGAAAGCTCAATGTTTGGCATGGCATGGATTAGAAACTGGACCCTTCAAAATTCTAAGGACAAAAGATTGGCTCAAGCTCAAAACACAAGACTCTACATTTTTTCATTTTAGTGATCCAAGATCACATTGAGTCTATAGGAAAAGCCAATACTATTAAGAAGGGATGAGGTGTTGCTTAATGAGGATCTTGCTCAAAATGCTTAGTGATATGCTCCAAAACCCTCCACTACTTTCTCATATCCACATATGTCCTAAACCAAAAAGTCCAACTCGGCCCCACCGATTCTTTCCATCCGGAGCCACCGAGTTCAGTTGACATAGCCACTGCCAGAAACCCTAATCAATTCGGTCTCACCGATAGGGATCTCGGTCTCACCGAGATGGGATTGCAAACTCTCTGTTTCCCTTCGTAACGTTTCGGTCAAACCGAGATGAGCGATCGGTCCCACCGAGATTGCAATGCAAACTCTCTGTTTCCTTTTCGTAACGTTTCGGTCCAACCGAGATGAGCGAATCGGTCCCACCGAGTTTGCCTGACCAACTCTCTGTTTGGCTATTACCAAAATCGGTCTCACCGAGTTTGTGTAATCGGTCTCACCGAGATTACGTTATGCCCTAACCCTAATGACATCGGTCCCACCGAGTTGACATGTCGGTCCCACCGAGAATCCTAACGTTCACATTTTGAACTAAATCGGTCCGACCGAGTTTAATGATTCGGTCCCACCGAGTTTGGTGATTTGTGTGTAACGGTTAGATTTTGTGTGGAGGCTATATATACCCCTCCACCCACTCTTCATTCGTGGAGAGAGCCATCAGAACATGCCTACACTTCCAATACATATTTTCTGAGAGAGAACCACCTACACTTGTGTTGAGGTCAAGATATTCCATTCCAACCACATAAATCTTGATCTCTAGCCTTCCCCAAGTTGCTTTCCACTCAAATCTTCTTTCTACCAAATCCAATCCTATGAGAGAGAGTTGAGTGTTGGGGAGACTATCATTTGAAGCACAAGAGCAAGGAGTTCATCATCAACACACCATTTGTTACTTCTTGGAGAGTGGTGTCTCCTAGATTGGCTAGGTGTCACTTGGGAGCCTCCGACAAGATTGTGGAGTTGAACCAAGGAGTTTGTAAGGGCAAGGAGATCGCCTACTTCGTGAAGATCTACCCTAGTGAGGCAAGTCCTTCGTGGGCGACGGCCATGGTGGGATAGACAAGGTTGCTTCTTCGTGGACCCTTCATGGGTGGAGCCCTCCGTGGACTCACACAACCGTTACCCTTCGTGGGTTGAAGTCTCCATCAACGTGGATGTACGATAGCACCACCTATCGGAACCACGGATAAAAAATCTCCGTGTCAACATTGCGTTTGCTCCCTCAAACTCATTCATTTACCTTCATATGCAATTGTTTTACATTTCGTTGCTATACTCTTAGAATTGCATGTGTAGGTTGATTGCTTGACTTGTGCTAAGTTGCTAAAATCTACCAAGAACTAAAATTGGGAAAAGGCTAGATTTTTATTTGGTCAAGTAGTCTAATCACCCCCCCTCTAGACATACTTCTGATCCTACACATGCCTGCTTATGCATTGAATTCCGCTTACCGCGATGACCGTCACGTTTCCCGTGACACGCTGGTTCGCCTACCTTCCGCCTATAATGACTGTTTCCCGGCCTTCTTCGGTGGCACCATCACCCAACTCGCCCTATCCTCATAAGCCCCCACCGGCCCGATGTCGCTCGCCACTTATCCTCGCTCTCGCCACGTCCGCCATGCCCCCGCCCGTCCGTGATAGGCGACGCCGGAGGCGGTCACCACCGAAACTAGTGTTCAGTTTTTCACCAGAAGGCAGATGGAGGGAGGAGGCATTCTATCGGTCTTTAGATGGCAATGCAGAGTATGAGGATTTGTTGGAGCGCGACCGCCTGGCGGAGGAGCAGCGTATCGCCGATTTGCGCCGCCAGCGGGACATGGAACAGCAACGCACCGATGCTCTGAGTCACGAGCAGAGCGCCTGCAACTGGGCCGACTACGTGGAGGTCGAAG
This sequence comes from Triticum aestivum, assembly GCF_018294505.1. Classification (NCBI taxonomy): domain Eukaryota; kingdom Viridiplantae; phylum Streptophyta; class Magnoliopsida; order Poales; family Poaceae; genus Triticum; species Triticum aestivum. The sequence goes on from NC_057799.1 coordinate 481,248,391, forward strand.
CCCGGCAAAATAGCCCTGGATGCTGTTGGGCACGCACGCATTCGCGATGCCGAATTTTACTACCAGCTCGTCAAGTGGGTTTCCCGCTTAGAAGTCGAAGCTTCGATGGACCACGCCGGCATTGAAAAGACCAACGCGCACGAGCAACGCACCCTATCACACCTCTGGCAAGTCCGAAGTGAGGTGGAGGACACCGGTGCCGGTCTTTAGCGTGTACCGCACATGGCGGCCGACATCGTCTAGTTAGCTAAGAGTAAGTTAGTACTTGTACACTACTAGAGTATTAGTGGGAGTAGATAGTTAACTTGGCTATGATGGTTGTCAACATGGAAGTTTAGTACTCTATATCTGGATCAGACCTGTTACTTTGCTCTAAATGTTGAACTTTCCGTTTGAACGTATGGAATGGGTTGTTATTTTTTTTAAATGGGTTGTATTTGTCCGCCACGGGTTTAGAGGCTAACTTGTGGGCCTACCAGGTTGACGCATACACAATCAGGAGATGATTGTACGTTGAGAGGATGACAGCAGGGACCCACCAAGGTCATGGCAGTACGCAAGCAAGTGCCTCCTTATTTCAAGCCAATAAAAAATGGCTCCTCCTAATGGATTTCTGACATCTGGGTCCCATGCCATTGTCAACGTAGTCAATAAACAAGAGAATTGCACAATGAGCGGCTGACAGAAGGGACCCAGCAGCTCGCCCAGTTATTTTTGTTTTGGGTTAATTTGATAAATGCCACTCCAAATCTGGTGATTCTGAGAAATGCCGCTGCAATTTCCAAACTTTGAAAAATGCCATTTCATGCCATTTCCAGTGGCATTTTTCGAAGTCTGGAGTGGCGTTTTTCAAAGTTTGCAAAAATTGCAGTGGCGTTTTTCAAAGTTTGGAAATTGCAGTGGAATTTTATGAATCACCATAATTGGAGTGGCATTTATCTAATTTGTTTTTGAGACGGAAGCAAGGTGTCAACTGGGCTGTGCGGGGCACTCTGGCCTGTCTAGACAGCCTTTTCTTTTATGTTTACCATAGACCAGGTCAGTAGTTTTTTTTCTTTCTGAAAATGGCTAGCTTAGTTTTTTTGTGCTTTGTCAAGTAAGTCGCTTTGTCAGGCCATAGGTAAGAACGGTTCTTGCTCAGCCCATAGCAGCCACGTAAAACTTGCAACAACAAAGTAGAGGACGTTTAACTTGTTTTTGTAGGGCATGTTGTGATATGATATGGTCAAGACGTGATGAGATATAAATTATTGTATGAGATGATCATGGTTTTGAAATTATCGGCAACTGGCAGGAGCCTTATGGTTGTCTCTTTATTGCATAAAATGCAAGTGCCATGTAATTGCTTTACTTTATCACTATGCGATAGCAATAGTTGCAAAAGCAATAGTTGGCGAGACAACCATATGACGACACGTTGATAGAGATCAAGATGATAGAGATCATGGTGTCATGCCGGTGACGATAGAAATCATGATGGTACTTTGGAGATGGAGATCAAAGGCACAAGATGATGATGGCCATATCATGTCACATATTTTGATTGCATGTGATGTTTATCTTTTATACATTTTATTTTGCTTGGTTCGTCGGTAGCTTTATAAGATGATCCCTTACTAAAATTTCAAGGTATAAGTGTTCTCCCTGAGTATGCCCCGTTGCGACAGTTCTTCGTGCTGAGACGCCACGTGATGATCGGGTGTGATAAGCTCTACGTTCACATACAACGGGTGCAAGCCAGTTTTGCACGTGCAGAATACTCGGTTAAACTTGACGAGCCTAGCATATGCAGATATGGCCTTGGCACACTGGAGACTGAAAGGTCAAACGTGAATCATATAGTAGATATGATCAACATAGTGATGTTCACCATTGAAGACTACTCCATCTCACGTGATGATCGGACATGGTTTAGTTGATATTGATCACGTGATCATTTAGATGACTCAAGGGATGTCTATCTAAGTGGGAGTTCTTAAGTAATATGATTAATTGAACTTAAATTTATCATGAACTTAGTCCTGATAGTATTTGCATATCTATGTTGTAGATCAATAGCTCGCGTTTAGCTCCCTGTTTTATTTTTGATATGTTCCTAGAGAAAACTAAGTTGAAAGATGTTAGTAGCAATAATGCGGATTGGATCCGTGATCTGAGGATTATCCTCATTGCTGCACAGAAGAATTATGTCCTTGATGCACCGCTAGGTGACAGACCTATTGCAGGAGCAGATGCAGACGTTATGAACGTTTGGCTAGCTCAATATGATGACTACTTGATAGTTTAGTACACCATGCTTAACGGCTTAGAATCGGGACTTCAAAGACGTTTTGAACGTCATGGACCATATGAGATGTTCCAGGAGTTGAAGTTAATATTTCAAGCAAATACCCGAGTTGAGAGATATGAAGTCTCCAACAAGTTCTATAGTAAAAATGGAGGAGAATAGCTCAAGCAGTGAGCATGTGCTCAGATTGTCTGGGTACTGCAATCGCTTGAATCAAGTGGGAGTTAATCTTCCAGATAAGATAGTGATTGACAGAGTTCTCTAGTCACTATCACTAAGTTATTGGAACTTCGTGATGAACTATAATATGCAAGGGATGACGAGAACGATTTTCGAGCTCTTCGTGATGCTAAAATCGGCGAAGGTAGAAATCAAGAAAAGCATCAAGTGTTGATGGTTAACAAGACCACTAGTTTCAATAAAAGGGCAAAGGGATAGAAAGGGAACTTCAAGAAGAATGACAAACAAGTTGACACTCCCGTGAAGAATCCCAAAGCTAGACCCAAGCCTGAAATTGAGTGCTTCTACTCCAAAGGAAATGGTCACTGGAAGTGGAACTGCCCTAGATACTTGGCGGATAAGAAGGATGGCAAAGTGAGCAAAGGTATATTTGATATACATGTTATTGATGTGTACTTTACTAATGTTTATAGCAACCCCTTGGTATTTGATACTGGTTTAGTTACTAAAGAGTAATAACTCAAAACGGGAGTTGCAAAATGAACAGAAACTAGTTAAGGGCGTAGTGTCGATGTGTGTTGGAAGTGATTCCAAGGTTGATAAGATCACCATCGCACACTCCCTATACCTTCGGGATTGGTGTTGGACCTAAATAAATGTTATTTGGTGTTTGCGTTGAGCATGAATATGATTTGATCATGTTTATTGTGATACGGTTATTCATTTAAGTCAAAGAATAATTGTTGTTCTGTTTACATGAATAAAACCTTCTATGGACATACATCCAATGTAAATGGTTTACTCAATCTCGATCGTGATAATACACATATTCATAATAGTGATGCCAAAAGATGCAAAGTTGATAATGATAGTGCAACATATTTGTGGCACTGCCGTTTAGGTCATATTGGTGTAAAGCGCATGAAGAAACTCCATGCTGATGGGCTTTTGGAATCACTTGATTCTTGCCAACCATGCCTCATGGGCAAGATGACTAAGACTCCATTCTCCGGAATAATGGAGCGAGCAACAGACTTGTTGGAAATAATACATACTGATGTATGCGGTCCAATGAGTGTTGAGGCTCGCGGCGGGTATCATTATTTTCTGACCTTCACAGATGATTTGAGCAAATATGGGTATATCTACTTAATGAAACACAAGTCTGAAACATTTGAAAAGTTCAAAGAATTTCAGAGTGAAGTGGAAAATCATCGTAACAAGAAAATAAAGTTTCTACGATCTGATCGTGGAGACGAATATTTGAGTTACGAGTTTGGTCTTCAATTGAAACAATGCGGAATAGTTTTGCAAACTCACGCCACCTGGAACACCACAGCATAATGGTGTGTCCGAACGTCGTAACCGTACTTTATTGGATATAGTGCGATCTATGATGTCTCTTACCGATTTACCACTATCGTTTTGGGGTTATGCATTAGAGACAGCTGCATTCACGTTAAATAGGGCACCATCTAAATCCGTTGAGACGACACCTTATGAACTATGGTTTGGCAAGAAACCAAAGTTGTCGTTTCTTAAAGTTTGGGGTTGCGATGCTTATGTGAAAAAGTTTCATCCTGATAAGCTCAACCCAAATCGGAGAAATGTGTCTTCATAGGATACCCAAAGGAGACTGTTGGGTACACCTTCTATCACAGATCCGAAGGCAAGATATTCATTGCTAAGAATGGATCCTTTCTAGAGGAGTTTCTCTCGAAAGAAGTGAGTGGGAGGAAAGTAGAACTTGATGAGGTAATTGTACCTGCTCCCTTATTGGAAAGTAGTTCATCACAGAAATCAGTTCCAGTGATCCTACACCAATTAGTGAGGAAGCTAATGATGATGATCATGAAACTTCAGATCAAGTTACTACCGAACCTCGTAGGTCAACCAGAGTAGATCCACACCAGAGTGGTACGGTAATCCTGTTCTGGAGGTCATGTTACTTGACCATGACGAACCTACGAACTATGAGGAAGCGATGATGAGCCCAGATTCCGCAAAATGGTTTGAGGCCATGAAATCTGAGATGGGATCCATGTATGAGAACAAAGTATGGACTTTGGTTGAATTGCCCAATGATCAGCAAGCCATTGAGAATAAATGGATCTTCAAGAGGAAGACGGACGCTGATGGTAGTGTTACTATCTACAAAGCTCGACTTGTCGCGAAAGGTTTTCGACAAGTTCAAGGTGTTGACTATGATGAGATTTTCTCACTCGTATAGATGCTTAAATCTGTCCAAATCATGTTAGCAATTGCCGCATTTTATGAAATCTGACAAATGGATAACAGAACTGCATTCCTTAATGTATTTATTAAAGAAGAGTTGTATATGATGCAACCAGAAGGTTTTGTCAATCCTGAAGGTGCTAACAAAGTGTGCAAGCTCCAGCGATCCATCTATGGAATGGGGCAAGCATCTCAGAGTTGGAATATATGCTTGATGAGTTGATCAAAGCATATAGTTTTATACAGACTTGCGGTGAAGCCTGTATTTACAAGAAAGTGAGTGGGAGCACTACAACCTTTCTGATAAGTATATGTGAATGACATATTGTTGATCGGAAATGATGTAGAATTTTCTGGAAAGCATAAAAGGAGTGTTTGAAAGGAGTTTTTCAAAGAAAGACCTCGATGAAGCTGCTTACATATTGAGCATCAAGATCTATAGAGATAGATCAAGACGCTTGATAAGTTTTTTCAATGAGTACATACCTTGACAAATTTTTGAAGTAGTTCAAAATGGAACAGTCAAAGAAGGAGTTCTTGCCTGTATTACAAGGTGTGAAATTGAGTAAGACTCAAAGCCCGACCACGGCAGAAGATAGAAAGAGAATGAAAGTCATTCCCTATGCCTCAGCCATAGGTTCTATAAGGTATGCCATGCTGTGTACCAGATCTATTGTATACCCTACATTGTGTTTGGCAAGGGAGTACAATAGTGATCTAGGAGTAGATCACTGGACAGCGGTCAAAATTATCCTTAGTGGAATAAGGATATGTTTCCCGATTATGGAGGTGACAAAAGATTCGTCGTAAAGGGTTACATCGATGCAAGTTTTGACAGTGATCCAGATGACTCTAAGTCTCAATCTGGATACATATTGAAAGTGGGAGCAATTAGCTAGAGTAGCTCCGTGCAGAGCATTGTTGACATAGAAATTTGCAAAATACACACGGATCTAAATATGGCAGACCCGTTGACTAAACTTCTCTCACAAGCAAAACATTATCACACCTTAGTACTCTTTGGGTACTGACTCTAGTAAACCCTTTGAGTGTTGGTCATATGGCGATGTGAACTATGGGTGTTAATCACATGGTGATGTCAACTATTGGTGTTAAATCACATGGCGATGTGAACTAGATTATTGACTCTAGTGCAAGTGGGAGACTGAAGGAAATATGCCCTAGGGGCAATAATAAAGTTATTATTTATTTCCTTATTTCATGATAAATGTTTATTATTCATGCTAGAATTGTATTAACCGGAAACTTAGTACATGTGTGAATACATAGATAAACAGAGTGTCACTAGTATGCCTCTACTTGACTAGCTCGTTGAATCAAAGATGGTTAAGTTTCCTAGCCATAGACATGAGTTGTCATTTGACTAACGAGATCACATCATTAGAGAATGATGTGATTGACTTGACCCGTTCCGTTAGCTTAGCACTTGATCGTTTAGTATATTGCTATTGCTTTCTTCATGACTTATACATGTTCCTATGACTATGAGATTATGCAACTCCCTAATACCGGAGGAACACTTTGTGTGCTACCAACCGTCAAAACGTAACTGGGTGATTATAAAGGTGCTCTACAGGTGTCTCCAATGGTACTTGTTGAGTTGGCATAGATCAAGATTAGGATTTGTCACTCCGACTGCCGGAGAGGTATCTCTGGGCCCTCTCGGTAATGCACATCACTATAAGCCTTGCAAGCAATGTGACTAATGAGTTTGTTGCGGGATGATGCATTACGGAACGAGTAAAGAGACTTGCCGGTAACGAGATTGAACTAGGTATTGAGATACCGACAATCGAATCTCGGGCAAGTAACATACCGATGACAAAGGGAACAACGTATGTTGTTATGCGGTTTGACCGATAAAGATCTTCATAGAATATGTGGGAGCCAATATGAACATCCAGGTTCCGCTATTGGTTATTGACCGGAGATGTGTCTTGGTCATGTCTACATAGTTCTCGAACCCGTAGGGTCCGCACGCTTAACGTTCGGTGACGATCAATATTATGAGTTTATGTGTTTTGATGTACCGTAGATAGTTCGGAGTCCCGGATGTGATCACGGACATGACGAGGAGTCTCGAAATGATCGAGACATAAAGATTGATATATTGGATGACTATATTCGGAGACCGGATGAGTTCTGGGGGTTACCGGATAATTATCGGAGTGTCGGGGGGTTATCGGAAACCCCGGGGGAACTAATGGGCCAACATGGGCCTTGTGTGAGAGAGAGGAGGGGCCATAGGGCTGGCCGCCCCCTCCCCCCTTGGGAGTCTGAATTGGACAAGGAGGGGGGGCGGCGCCCCCTCTTTCCCTCCCTCTCTCCCTCTCCTTCCTTCCCCCTTCCTCCTCCTAGTTGGACTAGGAAAGGGGGAGTCCTACTCCTACTAGGAGGAGGACTCCTCCCCTCCTTGGCGCGCCCCAAGGGCCGGCCGGCCTCCCCCTTGCTCCTTTATATACGGGGGCAGGGGGCACCCTAGAACACACAAGTTGATTATTGATCTCTTAGCCGTGTGCGGTGCCCCCCTCCACCATAATCCACCTCGGTCATATCGTTGCAATGCTTAGGCGAAGCCTTGCGCCGGTAGGTTCATCATCACCGTCATCACACCGTCGTGCTGATGAAGCTCTCCCTCGACACTCTACTGGATCGTGAGTTCGTGGGACGTCACCAAGCCGAACATGTGCAGATCGCGAAGGTGCCGTACGTTCGGTGCTAGGATCGGTTGGATCGTGAAGACGTACGACTACATCAACCGCGTTGACATAACGCTTCTGCTTACGGTCTACGAGGGTACTTGGACTACACTCTCCCCTCTCGTTGCTATGCATCACCATGATCTTGAGTGTGCGTAGGATTTTTTTTTGAAATTACTACGTTCCCCAACAAGTGTAGCAGTTTTGAAAGTTTGAACCCAAACATCATAATGCAATTTCTACTGGACTCATCCAAGGACCTAGGATGATGGGATTCGCAGCTACAGTAAAATCACCCGCCCGACGCGCGAAGCATGTGAAGCTAGTACAAATAGTAGTAGTATTGTTGACTGGACTCATCCGATAACCTGTTGCAATGCATTTACAATTATGTATTCAGAAAATATTTTTTGCCTCGTCGCAGCACCCACTCAGAGAAGCGACTCGAAAGCCATTCATAAATTTTGTAAGTTTATCACAGGCATATCATTTTGTTACATACAACAGGTCATCAACCCACAACGACAACGAGGATACATTATAAATACTAAAGTTTTCATCACACAACAAATAACAAGCAATGAAATGAACTTCAGCTCAACCACTCGTCGGCGTTAGAAAAGCTTGCTTTGAACCAGAAGTGATTCTCTAGGAAGGGGCAGCTACTGTCAATCTCGAGACAACCGCATGACTGATCATCCAGGCTGAAGCGGCCTATGTCAGGACGCATATTGTGATAGCCACGGTAGGGAACCATAGCAATGTCTGAGGTATAGATACAGTTGCTTCTCATAAATGGTAGTAACGTTGTGTGAACAATAGCTGGATCGCCTTTCGCTATCATTGGATAGTTTTGTCCAAGGAAGAGCGAGTTTCCTCCAAGAGTATCAATACTAAACCAGGGAGATGGTGTTGGTGCTAGCACAGTAGTATCCATCCCGAACACCCTGCAACGGATGTTGGAATTGGTCCGGAGAGTGCGGCCATGGGAGACAACACCTGCTTCCTTAGTAACATCAGCAGTGCCCTGTATACAGACAAGAAGAGGTGATCCATCAGAATAAGTTGCCAGGCGCCACTGAGTATATGGGTCCTCATGCTCATGATCATCATCATCGTCATCTCCCCCTTGGTTATAAAATGTTTCAAATATAGGTGGTGGAATGTTCACAGGACCTTGGAAACACAAGAAGGTTAATTAGTAAAGGGAAACTAGCTAACCCACATGCATGTGGATGAAACAATTATAATTACGGTGGAAGACAAACGTACCGAAAGCATAAGGATTCCATGCAAAAACAGTGCCACGAGTGGTGGCAGCAAACACAAGACCCTCGTATTGAATTGCATCACAGTACACATCCGTGTATAGAAACTGATTTTTGAGCAATATCCATCTAGTCGAACTATGAAGGAAGGCAACAAGCTTGTCGAAGATAGCAACAACTCCATAGTTCGTGTAATCCCAAGAGCGGTCGGGAACTCGACAAATTGCTATCTTCCGTAGACGACAGTCACCATGATCGTAGTTGAACGTACGTAGAATACCGGTGTGCTCAACCTCTGGGCAGTCTGAGGTTTTTGGAAGTGGAACCCGGTGACGAGTGTACACATTCACAAGTTCCCACTCGCAGTTGTACCCAATATAAACAACCCAATCTCCATTTGCGCCTGCCCAAGCCTTACCCTCAAGCGATGGCATCTTAACATCACATGTATCATTATCAAGCGGCATCAACATGCACAAGGCGAGGCCTCCGTCGTCCGCGCGCCAGTCAGCAGGGTCACGGCGAAGAAGATAGGGGAGATTAAACCGCTCCTGGACCCTTGGGTTCCTTGCAATGATGTTATTAGTTGAGTCGAGAATGGTCTTGAACGAACCTGCCATGCTAGCCGAGGTGATGACGTCGCACCGATCAATGAGTTCCTCCACCACGTCATCCTTCAGATCGGGGCAAGAATAACAGGGTCGTTTCTGGCCTGTTCCCTCCATGGAGAAGACGATCGAACAATGGCAGAAGGAAGGGTGAAGGCAAATGGAGGAGGGAGGAAGAGCGTGCGACAGCAGTTCCAAATCGAGAGTGAAAGGCGAAGAGTCGGTGGACGGTTGCCACGGTACACGAAGAGGCGCCCCGGCCTACAGAGACGTCGGTTCGGAAATTGTACAAAAGGACTCTCCAGCGTCTCACTGACATGCTGGAACGGGACCAAATGTCAACAAAACATGGTGTGTAATTTCTCGTGCAAAATGCGATCTGGCCACGTTGGCCCGAGGTGCCGCATTAGTTATTGACCTTTATTTTTTTAATGGTGTGCCACTCAGTTTTGAAGCATGACTAACTGGTACTGTATGCAGAGAAAATATAAACTACTCTACTCTACCACTACTCCACCTCTAGTACTAGTAGTATAAAAAAGATATATAGGCTGGAGCTTCATCGCTTTCTTGCTAAGGGCTGCCCACTTGCTTCTCACACTATCACCCTCTCTCCAAATCTAAAAAAGACGGCCTCTCTCTCCCTCCTCACCGGTGGTCACAGATCCGCCGGGGAAGAAAAGGACGTGCAGCGTTGACGCACTCGTCGTCGGTGAGCGAGGTCACGCACTGATGACAAGGCCATCCTCTCAGACCTAGCGCCTGCGCGGGACGGCCTCCGTCGCCAAGCTCGCCGCCGTAGTGTGTGCGGAGGACGACGACCATGAGTGAAGCCACTTCTCGCCGACCCTCAGGTATGCTACCTCTTTTCGAACCATACCCTTGTTCTATTGCCCCATCTGCCATGTCGCTGCATGTGGATCTTTTTCCACTCCACCATCTTCCCAATTTGCTATCCTCTGCTCTACTAGTCACGCAGACGAAAACCTTAATTTGCACTATTAAAGGAAACCCTACTTCATGCAGACTAATCCATGTCTGTGTTGAATAAGGAAATGAAGGGAGACTGCACTGTCCAAGAGACTAGGCATCGAACCCGCATATAGGTTGAAAAGGGGGAAATCAGTAGCTAAGGAACGAGTCTCGTGTCTCTTGGTTGAAGAAGGGTAGAAAGGCATGACAACGCAATAGAGAATGACCAGGTCGATCGGTTTGTTGTCCTCACATAGGAAAAAGTTGGCTAAAGAGAACAAAAATGGGACGTAATCCACATATGCTGCCTAGATATTTGTTGCTCTGGGCAACCATACCTCCCTCACCACTCTATGTGTCGAAGTAAATGGCCACGGGTAGCCTAACCGACTGCCCCTGGTTCTTCTGAAAAATTATCAGGCCTTCGGGCCTCCAAGCACTCCGAGCATTGGGCCGCCTTCCCTGGCTGGCTACCACTAAAGCCGACTCACGGAAGGCGACCCAGCCTCACCAACTCCTCTCCAGGACGACTACGGGGTGGCCGACTCCAAGGAGCCGGCCAAGAAGGACGCCGACTCCTAGGAGCCGGCGAAGACCGCAACCACTCCCACATAACGGCGACGTGACGGGGAGTGGCCACAGTGCGTCCCACTACCCCCGAAGCCCGAGGCGGGCGTGGCTACAGGAGGCCGTGCAGGACGAGCGTCACCCGTGCGGCTCGGCACTGTAGCCATGCTAGCCTCGACGTCATCCACGACCCACTCCTGTACGGCCCAAGGACTACGGGCCCCTTCAGCCAGAGAGAGGCGTGAAGGCGGCCCAGCCTTTCCCAGTCGGTCAAGGGCATAGCCGGCCTCCAGAAGCCGGCTACTCCCCTCCTCGAAGCAGGAGCCCCATTAAGGAGACAAGACGAGGTAAGGCTACAGTGATAGCCCCCGAGGCGGCCCACTGTAGCCACGCTTACCTCGACAAAGCCCTCGTCATCACAGGCGAGGCTACAGTAAGCAGCCGCCGACAAGACCCTATGCGGTGGGGCCGGCCTGTCGACCGAGTAGCCGGCAGCCGGCGGGACCCAGCAGCCGGCGGAGAAGCCGGCGAGCGTAGACACTGACGGCTGGGACCAGTTCCCAGTCGGATTACCATTGTATCCCCGGGGGGTAGGCCTATATAAGCCCCCCGGAGCACCCATGCAAAGGGTTCGCACCCAAGCATAGTTGGCCTCTGAGCATAGAGTTGCCCTCTAAGCATAGCACACACCATAGATAGAGAGAAGCAAGAGCTAGCCTTGTTCTTCTTCTCCCTTGATCTCAACAGCTCAAGGAGCGATTGTAGCCACCTTTTATCGATCTAGTGATCATGCGGAGACCCCGCAGAGCAGGACTAGGGGTGTTATCTCCTCGGAGAGCCCCGAACCTGGGTAAGATTCACCGGCGTGCATGTCTTCGCCTCATCCCGTTTCCAGGCACCGGCGACGTTTTATTGGCTCCCACAATGATAAGCCATCCCTTGGCATATGTCGCACCAACCACCCGACACTATGTGTCCGTGGAGGTACATCGTACTGGGGCACCCACTGTCCGAATGGGCCTCCCATGCTCTTATTGCCACTTTTTTGCTATTAGTATAACGCCAGCGGTCAAGTCAAGCAATGCTACTGCTAAAGTGACGCCACATTTAACTAATGCCGCACTCAGTCTAATGCCACCGATAAATTTAAGCAATGCCATTTAATGTCACTGGATTATTTCAGGGTTAGCTGTTGATTGTGGATGTATTAAAGATCTTTCAACTAAGGCGTTCTAATGTTGTTGCACATCCAGTATACCGACGATGAAACTTGTTACTACCTTCAGACTTTTGCACTGTTAATGCTTATAGATTACATACCTCACTTTCATGAGATAAGTCAATTTTTTTGTACAGTGTCACCAAAATCCCAAGGCGCTGATGTCATTTTATTTTGGTTAAACTGCACAAAAAATTATGAAGACAAGAGGAAAGGTCAAGAGTGGGCACCTCCTCCTCCGGCTGTTCTCTTGATTCGTTCAATCAAGTTTTTATGTTTGATCGATTATCAAGATTGGGATAGCAATTTTTAGGTCCCCTCGAGTTCGAAATGATATTTACCTTAAAGGTACATGGTTTGCAATTTTTTTATACTGTCGTTAGTTAATAATGCTAGTTACCTTTAGACTTTTGTATTTGGTTTAATGCTCTTGCACAACTAGTATACCAATGCTGAAACTTGTTACCTTTACATTTTGTATTATTAATTCTTATAGAAATCTTCCAGTGCTAGAGCTTATGGAAATCTGTTCAGTAAAACCATTGTAATGTACCCTGTAATAAAATAACTACTCTACTGTTGCACTAGCCACTGGATTAGTGTATATTTGTACTATTCGAATGGTGTTGCATTAGCGTATGGACATATATAAAGTGTGGCAGGCTTTCCCAGATATGTGCTCAAGAAAACTACTACCTGTTTTTCTAAATACTAGACGTTTGGGTACTTTAAATTGAACTGCGAAAACGTCTTATATTAAGGAACAGAGGGTGTAGAGTTCACTCAAATTATCCTGGTAAATCTAGTCACACCTTTGTTAAAATTAATGTTCATTATGTTATCAGAGGAGGTCTGTATGTTTGTCCCTAATGCCTGTCGACTACATACCTGACATCATGATGTAATGTTAAGTCATTTCCTTTTGTATAGTGTCACTGAATTGTCAAGGCGGTGATGGCATTTTATTTTAGTTGAACTGCACAAAATATGCTTAAAAGAATAGGAAAGGCCAGGAAAGGTTCAATTTTTTAGAAAAAACTATGTATGCCTTCCTGACACCAGCCGATGTTGCCTTATTTATTCCTTCAAACAGGTGGTTAGAAACAGTCTTGCTACCTTTTCCCATTAAGAAATTGGAATGCTTATATTTGTGAGTCTATGCTTCAACTAGTGCCACTTTTATAGTAATCACACTTTCAATATCTATGCAAACAGGGATGCTCGATTTTAGTGGAACTGCACAAAAAGTCCAAATGATTCAACATTAGGAGCATGTTTTCTTCCAAACCTTTATATCCAATTGGTGGCACTATGAGCTGTTCATTACGAAGGTACATGGTTTGCTACTATCTTGCTACTCTTTTTTGTACTATCATTAGATAGTAATACTAGTGGTTTGCATGTGAATTTATTGGCAGGGTGGACCTACATTGGAGGTGCAGGACAGAATTCAATGATTGGATGCTCAGTTTCGGTTGTATCGATTTCACCTCTTCCATCACTGCGAACATGGATGTCCTTGGTCTGATGAAGAACAGGCGCTATATTCTGCTCTGAACAAGCAAATCAATTCAGTATGAAATTGTCCAGGGAAAAACATGACTGCATCCAATTGTCCAGTGCAAAACATGACAGATGATAAGCGGAAGAGACATGCTTAAACCGAAAATACAAGGTGGGGTATATGTTTACTAGCTGCTTGATATTTGTGCAGACAGAGATGTCTGCCCGTTGCTATTTGGCAAACAAACAAAGTGACCGCAATTTTGGTTGAACTGCACAAGAGAATAGTATAGTCACTGCATGCAGTGCCATTTGAAAATAGACACAGAAAGATTGGATAGTCACTTCATGGACTGCAGAAAAGTAGTACTGTACTATTTATTGGCCAACACTAGGTGCTTCATTGCTTTGGTCTGATTGTACAATGGGCATCATTTTGCCTAAGTTAAAGTTTGTATTCAGAAAATAGTCTCGTCGTATGATCGAGAGAAGACCAAATCATATTGCAGTGGATGTTCCTCCATCATGTGTGGTTCATTCTCATGGTTCCAGCTGTTGGTGAAACCACTTACGTTTGCAAGAGGAATTGTAGAATTCACAAACAAATTTGTCTTTCACTCTGTACTAAATGTTGGCTACAGAAGCATCCATGTTAGTAGGAAGAACAGATGTTTTTCTAGATCTTTGCTTTTGGAGCTACATATTTGTATATGATGTGTGAATCATTGAGATGCATTAACATGTTGATCTTATGTATGGGAATCGTACTAGTTGGTTTTGAATTTGGGCTACTAATGTGAACATATTACAATGCCAGGCCTGTGACTCTCGTGTGAACATTTCGAACGGATCGGCTCTTACTGTTGTGCACAGCATGATCCTTATTTCTATGTTCTCAGTGTTTACAAGTTACTAACAGTTATTATTTTTGTTCGCTCAGTGTTTACAAGTTACTGATCGATCACTAGCTAGCCTACTAATGCACTCCTGGCCATTTTAATTGCGCCGCAAGATCCGAAGTGGCAGTTTTTTGAATAAAAATGCCTACCTCTGAAGAAACTGACAAGCTGCTCGGAAGAAAATGCCATGCGAATCTGAAGAAACTGCCAGCAAAAACATTCGCAAATGCCTTATCTCCCAGCGAACGTTCATCAGCTAATGCGATCCTACACATACACCATCCAACCTACACGATCCTACACATACACTATCCAACCTACTCGATCCTACACGAATAAATAGCGGATCACGCACGTACTACCTCCTTTCCGGTTTGCAGGGTTCAATTCAAAAAACGACCTACTCGATCCTACACGAATAAATAGCAGATCACGCACGTACTACCTCCTTTCCGGTTTGCAGGGCTTAATTCGAAAATCTCACCAACCAAGGTAGATGATGAGTGGTGGAATCATTTTTGACAAGGAGGGAGTACCTCATCTGGATGATTCGAGTGCACTCGTTTCACCGTCATGCCGACGTGCGACCCAGCACGGACGGGACGCGCCACTGACGGGACGGGACGGCACAGTCATAATTTCAGTTTTTCTAGTTTTCCACAGCAAGCTGGCGCGCTAAGCCATGCCTGCTTATGCATTGAATTCCGATTACCGCGATGACCGTCGCGTTTCTCGTGACACGCTGGTTCGCCTACCTTCCGCCTATAATGACTGTTTCCCAGCCTTCTCCGGTGGCACCATCACCTAACTCGCCCTATCCTCATAAACCCCCACCGGCCCGATGTCGCTCGCCACGTCCGCCATGCCCCCGCCCGTCCGTGATAGGCGACGCCGGAGGCGGTCACCGCAGGAACTAGTGTTCGGTTTTTCACCGGAAGGCAGATGGAGGGAGGAGGCATTCTATCGGTCTTTAGATGGCAATGCGGAGTATGAGGAGTTGTTGGAGCGCGACCGCCTGGCGGAGGAGCAGCGTATCGCCGATTTGCGCAGCCAGCGGGACATGGAGCAGCAACGCACCGACGCTCTGAGTCGTGAGCAGAGCGCCCGCAACTGGGCCGACTACGAGGAGGTCGGCGCCCGGCAAATAGCCCTGGAGGCTGTCGGGCACGCACGCATTCGCGACGCCGAATTTTACTACCAGCTCGTCAAGTGGGTTTCCCGCTTAGAAGCCGAAGCTTCGATGGACCACGCCGGCATTGAAAAGACCAACGCGCACGAGCAACGCGCCCTATCGCACCTCTGGCAAGTCCGAGGTGAGGTGGAGGACGCCGGTGCCGGTGTTTAGCGTGTATCGCACATGGCGGCCGGCATTGTCTAGTTAGCTAAGAGTAAGTTAGTACTTGTACACTACTAGAGTATTAGTGGGAGTAGATAGTTAACTTGGCTATGATGGTTGTCAACGTGGAAGTTCAGTACTCTATATCTGGATCAGACCTGTTACTTTGCTCTAAATGTTGAACTTTCCGTTTGAACGTATGGAATGGGTTGTTATTTTTTTAAATGGGTTGTATTTGTCCGCCACGGGTTTAGAGGCTGACTTGTGGGCCTACCAGGTTGACGCGTACACAATCAGGAGATGATTGTACGTGGAGAGGATGACACAAGGGACCCACCAAGGTCATGGCAGTACACAAGCAAGTGCCTCCTTATTTCAAGCCAATAAAAAATGGCTTCTCCTAATGGATTTCTGACATCTGGGTCCCATGCCATTGTCAACGTAGTCAATAAACGAGAGAATTGCACAACGAGCGGCTGACACAAGGGACCCAGCAGCTCGCCCAGTTATTTTTGTTTTGGGTTAATTTGATAAATGCCACTCCAAATCTGGTGATTCCGAGAAATGCCGCTGCAATTTCCAAACTTTGAAAAATGCCATTTCATGCCATTTCCGGTGGCATTTTTTGAAGTCTGGAGTGGCGTTTTTCAAAGTTTGCAAAAATTGCAGTGGCGTTTTTTAAAGTTTGCAAAAATTGCAGTGGCATTTTTCAAAGTTTGGAAATTGCAGTGGCATTTTTATGAATCACCATCATTGGAGTGGCATTTATCTAATTTTTTTTTGAGACGGAAGCAAGGTGTCAACTGAGCTGTGCGGGGCACTCTGGCCTGTCTAGACAGCCTTTTCTTTTATGTTTACCATAGACCAGGTCAGTAGTTTTTTTTTCTTTCTGAAAATGGCTAGCTTAGTTTTTTTGTGCTTTGTCAAGTAAGTCACTTTGTCAGGCCTGTTGGGCTGCAAATCTTTCAAGACGAGGAGAGCTTCATTTGGCTGGCCCGGGAAATGGCCTATCAGTAATGAGAAATGGGTTGCACATTTTTAAAACACATCAAATCGGCAATTAGTTTCAAAAAAAATCAAACCAACAATTAGTTTCAAATTTCTTTTTTTTCATTTTGAGATTTTAAATTCCATTGATTTTTGCATGGACAATTTGTTGGATTTTATATTGATATACATTTATTTTTTAAATCAGTTTGAATGTGACTCAAAATTTCGGGATTAAAAACAGTTCGGACCGCACCGAAATATGCAAAATTTCGTATAATTTTTTAACCGTGGCCATAATAAGGGTTGTCATGCTAACAAAAAGAATATGGGCTGCAAAAAAACTTAAGAATTAGCAAATGGGCTGTAAATTATTAGAAATAATGGCAGATGGGCTGTATGCTGTTTTCCACATATTTGATGCTTTCTAAAAAAAGGTTGACGCACATGCAGCGACTGTTGGATGTCCAGCCAACGGCCGTCGTGCTTCTTCAATCTCTGCTCTTCCTGCTCCAGCCGCTCAAACAAGCGCCGGCGGGACTGCCTGCTCCCTCCTCCCACGGCCGGCTGTGCTTCTGCGCAAGCCTCACCGCCCCACCATACTCCCATCGCTGGCCTAGCCATCCCTCTACTCACCCACAACTGCTGTTATTCTCCGGCGACGGCAGACGAACCAGTAAACCATCGTACTCCCCTCCGCATGGGAAAAAACTGCCGAGTCTTCCCTGGCTCCGTGTCGTTCCCTTCCTAGGCCTCGCCGTCGTCCACCGCCCTGGTGCTCTCAGCGCGGCGTGGTCAACGAACGACATCCATCGGAAGTGGACTGTACGTGGAGAGGCTGACAGCTGGGTCCACGGCCGCACGCAAGGAAATGCCTCCTTATTACGCGCAAAATAATGATTCCTCCACCTGACAGCTGGGACCCACCAGAAGGGCCTCTGTATTTTGCGAAAAAAACGTTCCCCCCGCTGACACGTTGGACCCACCAGCTATATCTTCGCACGCAAGGAAGTGCCTCCTTATTACGCACAAAAATGAATACTCCCCCTGCTAGCTGGGACCCACCATAGTGGGAGGCTGACTTGTGCGCCTACTAAGATGACGGGGACAGAGGGCTTTGTCAACTTAGTCAATATGAATGATTCTAGATCCAGTGACCGTACGATGTCCATCCAACGGCCGTAGTGCTTCTTCAACCTCTAGTCTTACCTGTGGGCCTACTAAGTTGATGCGTACATCTGGTTGACCTCTGGGGCGCACCGGTTCGGAGGCTGACCTGTGGGCCTACTAAGTTGGCGCGTACGCAGGGCTTTGTCAACTTAGTCAACAAATGATTCTAGCAGCAGTGACCGTTGAATTTCAGTCAAACGGTCCTGCTGCTTCTTCAACCTCTGGTCTTCTTGCTCCAACCGCCCAAAGTAGCGCCGGTCGTGCCGCATGCTCCTGCCTTCGTGGCCGGCTGTGCTGCCACGGAGGCCTCACCGCCCCATACTATTCCCACCGCTGGCCAGGCCCTGCGGTGACGGCAGCCTCACACCGCATCCGAACCAGTGAACCCTCGTACTCCTCTCCGCATGGGCATCCACTGCCGCGTCTTCCCCGGCTCTGCGTTGTCCCCTTCCTAGGCCTCGCCGTCGTCCACCGCCTTGGTGCTCTCGACGCGGCGTGGTCAATGTGGTCAACGAACGACTTCCATCGGAAGAGTACTGTACGTAGAGAGGCTGATAGCTGGGTCCACTGCCGCAGCAAGGAAGTGCCTCCTTATTACGCGGAAAATAATGATTCCTCCACCTGACAGCAGGGACCCACCGGACGAGCTACCGTATTTTGCAAAAAAAAACGTTTCCCCCCTGACTGATGGGACCCCACAGCTACAACTTCGCACGCAAGGAAGTGCGTCCATATTATGGGCAAAAAAATGATTCGCCCCCTGACTGCTAGGACCCACCAGCTACATCTTCGCACACAAGGAAGTGCCTGATACTCGGGACCCACCTGGTCGAAGTGTACGTAGCGTTGTCATTCTGGTCGCGAACGTGTACGTACATACTGGTCGATCGGTCTATCTGCAAGCTGCAGCGATGAACCGTGGCCGTGTAAGGAAGGGCACATGTCGTAGTAGAGGTGCGCACGTAGCATGTACACGTACGTACAGCGGCCAGGGTGCAAGAAAGTAAATACGACCACATACGTACATACGGGCGGGGTCTCGAACGCCTACACGCGCATACGTACGCCCAGGGCTCGTGTACATGGCTGGGTCAGAACGGAGAAACTGCGTCGTCGTCGTGTTCATGGGGAGGCAACGGAATGCGTCGTGCTCATCGGGAGGCAACGGAATACATCGTGTTCATTGGGAGCCAACCGGCTTGGACGGAACAGCCGATCGAAACGAGGCCTGGCGTACCGCAGAACGGAGGAAATGGCTTTGTGTTCGACCGGCCACAGTCGAAACGGGATCCTGTTCATCGGGAGGGGTCTGGCGTACCGCAAAACGGAGGAAACGGACTTCTCTTGGACCTCCTACGGTCGAAACGGGGTCCTGTTGATCGGGAGGGGTGTGGCGTACTGCAAAACGGAGGAAACGAACTTGTGTTGGAGCGCTACGGTCGAAACGGGGGTCCTGTTCATCGGGAGGGGTGTGGCGTACCACAAAACGAGACTCCATGGGATACTATTCATCTCCACCGTCGACTGCCTCCACGGGCTACTGTTCATCCACCGTCGACCTCCTCCAGCCTCCACCTGCGACTGTTCATCCACGGCGTCTCCCCTCCTGCCTCCACCAGCCACTGTTCATCCAGCCTCCACCGCTCCTCCACCGGCTACTGTTCAACCAGCCCTCTCCATGGGGTCCTGTTCAACCACCCCTCCACGGGCTACTGTTCATCCAGTCCTCCACCGGCTACTGTTCAACCAGCCCTCCACGGGGGTCCTGTTCATCGAGCCCTCCACGGGGTCCTGTTCATCCACCCCTCCACGGGGTCCTGTTCATCCACCCCCAACTGGCTAGATCGGGGTCCTGTTCATCCAGAGGCAACGACCTCTACTACCACGGGGTCCTGTTCATCCAACCCCCACCGGGAACTGTTCATCCAAACCCTCCCGACAACGCTCACTGTTCATCAAGGGAAGGAGGCAGCAGTGTTCTATCGGCTTCAGTTAGCAGCAGTAGCGAAGTAATCTCTCGGGTTCAGTTAACAGCAAGGGATCGATCGCTCGGGTTCAGTAACGTAGCTAGTGCAATCGCTCGGGTTCAGTTAGAGCCCAATGCCTCGCTCGGGTTCAGTTAGAGCGCAACGCCTCGCACACACGCGCGTACGTGTACAAGAGAAATGCGCAAACCTCCGTGCATTGCTCGGCCCCGACCACCCACCGTAACCAGGAACTCCCCGATATTTTCCTTGCCCTTGCTTCTACCATGGTTTTTTCCATCATGGACGGCCCAAAGAATGTCATGCAGCTGCGTCTCTGGCCCGCCCAGGACGAAAAGCCCATTTTTTGTCATGATTTATCTGTCATAGAAGTAGGAGCCCACATCTATGATGATACCAGGTTTTGTCACAATTATCGTCATAGAAGTGTCATAAGCATGACAGCAAAAAAATCGTTCGGCCCAAAATGTCACGGTTGTGTCTTTTTTTTGTAGTGTAATCATGTTCATGCTCAGCGCATACACCAAATAACATTTATTTAGGCTCAATACTAATCCCGAAGGTAGAGGGAGTGTGCGATGGTGATCGTATCAACCTTGGAATCACTTCCAACACACATCATCACCTCGCCCTTAACTAGTCTCTGTTTATTCTGCAACTCCTGTAGTTACTAATCTTAGCAACTGAACCAATATCAAATACCCAGGGGCTACTACGAATACTAGTAAGGTACACATCAATAACATGTATATCAAATATACCTTTGTTCACTTTGCCATCCTTCTTATCCACCAAGTATTTGGGGCAGTTCTGCCTCTAGTGACTATTCCCTTTGCAGTAGAAGCACTCAGTTTCAGGCTTAGGTCCAACTTTGGGTTTCTTCACGGGAGTGGCAACCTGTTTGCCATTCTTCTTGAAGCTCCCTTTCTTTCCCTTTACCCTTTTTCTTGAAACTAGTGGTCTTATTAACCATCAACACTTGATGCTCTTTGTTGATTTCTACCTTTGCCGATTTCAGCATCGCGAAGAGCTCGGGAATCATTTTCATCATCCCTTGCATATTATAGTTTATCATGAAGTTCTAGTAGCTTAGAGAACTTTGTCAATCACTATCTTATCTGGAAGATTAACTCCGACTTGATTCAAGCCATTGTAGTACCCAGACATTCTGAACACATGCTCACCGGCTGAGCTATTCTTCTCCATCTTGTAGGCAAAGTACTTGTCAGAGGTCTCATACCTCTCGACACGGGCATGAGTCTGAAATACCAATTTCAGCTCTTGGAACTTCTCATGTGCTCTGTGGCGTTCAAAATGTTTTTTAAGTCCGGGTTCTAAGCCGTAAAGCATGGCACACTAAACTATTAAGTAGTCATCATACCGAGCTTGCCAAACGTTCATAACGTCTGCATATGCTCCTACAATAGGTCTGTCACCTAGCGGTGCATCAAGGACATAATTCTTCTGTGCAGCAATGAGGATAATCCTTAGATCACGGACCCAGTCCGCATCATTGCTACTATCATCTTTCAACTTATTTTTCTCTAGGAACATATATAAAAATAGGAGAGCTACATTGTGAGCTATTGATCTACAACATAGATTTGCAAATACTATCAGGACTAAGTTCATGATAAATTAAGTTCAATTAATCAAATTACTAATGAACTCCCACTTAAATTAACATCCCTCAAGTTATCTAAGTGATACATGATCCAAATCAACTAACCCATGTCCGATCATCACTTGAGATGGGGTAGTCATCAATGTTGAACATCTCTATGTTGATCATATCTACTATATGACTCACATTCGACCTTTCGGCCTCCAGTGTTCCGAGACCATGTCTGTACATGCTAGGCTTGTCAAGTTTAACCCAAGTATTCTGCATGTGCAAAACTGTATTACATCCGTTGTATGTGAACGTAGAGTCTATCACACCCGATAATCACAAGGTGCTTCGAAACGACAAACTTTGGCAACGGTGCATACTCGGGGAGAACACTTTTATCTTGAAATTAAGTGAAGGGGTCATCTTATAATGCTACCGCCGTTCTAAGCAAAATAAGATGCATAAAGGATAGACATCACATGCAATCAAAATATGTGACATGATATGGCCATCATCATCTTGAGCTTTTGATCTCCATCTCCAAAGCATCATCATGATCTCCATCGTCACCAGCTCGACACCTTGATCTCCATCGTTGCGTCGAGGTCGTCTCGCCAACTATTGCTAACGCATAGCGATAAAGTAAGGCAATTACATGGCGCTTGCATTTCATACAATAATTAAGAGACAACCCTAAGGCTCCTGTCGGTTGTCGATATTACAAAACATGATCATATCATACAACAACGTATATCACATCATGTCTTGACCATATCACATCACAACATGCCCTGCAAAAACAAGTTAGACGTCCTCTACTTTGTTGTTGCAAGTTTTACGTGGCTGCTACAGGCTTCTAGCAAGAACCGTTCTTACCTACGCAAAAAACACAACGGTGATTATCAAGTTTGTTGTTTTAACCTTCTTCAAGGACCGGTCGTAGTCAAATTTGATTCAACTAAAGTAGGAGAAACAGACACCCGCCAGCCACCTTTATGCAAACTAGTTGCATGGCAGTCGGTGGAACCGGTCTCATGTGTGTGGACATGTAAGGTTGGTCCGGGCCGCTTCATCCCACAATACTGCCGAATCAAAATAAGACGTTAGTGGTAAGCAGTATGACTATCACCGTCCACAACTCTTTGTGTTCTACTCGTGCATATCATCTACGCATAGACCTGGCTCGGGTGCCACTGTTGGGGAATGATACGAGTCATACTTTGTTCTAGTATCGAGTTGTAATCATTGAGTTGTAAATAAATAGAAGTGTGATGATCATCATTTTCTAGAGCATTGTCCCAAGTGAGGAAAAAAATAAAAAAAGAGAAAGGCCATAAAAAAAGGCCCAAAAAATGAGAGAAAAAGAGAGAAGGGACAATGTTACTATCCTTTTACCACACTTGTGCTTCAAAGTAGCACCATAATCTTCATGATAGAGAGTCTTTTGTTTTGTCACTTTCATATACTAGTGGGAACTTTTCATTATAGAACTTGGCTTGTATATTCCAACAATGGGCTTCCTCAAATGCCCTAGGTCTTCGTGAGCAAGCAAATTGGATGCACACCCACTTAGTTTCTTTTGTTGAGCTTTCATATATTTATAGCTCTAGTGCATCCGTTGCATGGCAATCCCTACTCCTTGCATTAACATCAATTGATGGGCATCTCCATAGCTCATTGATTAGCCTCGTTGATGTGAGACTTTCTCCTTTTTTGTCTTCTCCACATAACCCCCATCATTATATTCTATTCCACCCATAGTGCTATATCCATGGCTCACGCTCATGTATTGCGTGAAGGTTGAAAAAGTTTGAGATTACTAAAGTATGAAACAATTGCTTGGCTTGTCGTCGGGGTTGTGCATGATGAGAGCATTCTTGTGTGACGAAAATGGAGCATGACTAAACTATATGATTTTGTAGGGATGAACTTTCTTTGGCCATGTTATTTTGAGAGGACATAATTGCTTAGTTAGTATGCTTGAAGTATTATTATTTTTATGTCAATATTGAACTTTTATCTTGAATCTTTCGGATCTGAATATTCATACCACAATTAAGAAGAATTACATTGAAATTATGCCAAGTAGCATTCCACATCAAAAATTATGTTTTTATCATTTACCTACTCGAGGACGAGCAGGAATTAAGCTTGGGGATGCTTGATACGTCACCAACGTATCTATAATTTTTTATTGTTCCATGCTATACTATATTATGTTTTGGACATTATTGGACTTTATTATACACTTTTATATTATTTTTGGGACTAACCTATTAACCGGAGGCCCAGCCCAGAATTGATGTTTTTTGCCTATTTCAGACGGAGTCCAAACGGAATGAAACCTTCGGGAACGTGATTTTCGGAACGAACGTGATCCAGAGGACTTGGACCCTACGTCAAGACCTCAACCAGGAGGGCACGAGGTAGGGGGCGCGCCTACCCCCCCTGGGCGCGCCCTCCACCCTCGTGGGCCCCCTGTTGCTCCACCGACGTACTCCTTCCTCCTATATATACCTACGTACCCCCAAACTACCAGATAAGGAGCCAAAAACCTAATTCCACCGCTACAACCTTCTTTACCCGTGAGATCCCATCTTGGGGCCTGTTCCGGAGCTCCGTCGGAGGGGGCATCGGTCACGGAGGGCTTCTACATCAACACCATAGCCTCTCCGATGATGTGTGAGTAGTTTACCTCAGACCTTCAGATCCATAGTTATTAGCTAGATGGCTTCTTCTCTCTTTTTGGATCTCAATACAATGTTCTCCCCCTCTCTCGTGGAGATCTATTCGATGTAATCTTCTTTTGCGGTGTGTTTGTTGAGACCGATGAATTGTGGGTTTATGATAAAGTTTATCTATGAACAATATTTGAATCTTCTCTGAATTCTTTTATGTATGATTGGTTATCTTTGCAAGTCTCTTCGAATTATCAGTTTGGTTTGGCCTACTAGATTGATCTTTCTTGCAATGGGAGAAGTGCTTAGCTTTGGGTTCAATCTTGTGGTGTCCTTTCCTAGTGACAGTAGGGGCAGCAAGGCACGTATTGTATTGTTGCCATCGAGGATAACAAGATGGGGTTTATATAATATTGCATGAGTTTATCCCTCTACATCATGTCATCTTACTTAAAGCGTTACTCTGTTCTTATGAACTTAATACTCTAGATGCATGCTGGATAGCGGTCGATGTGTGGAGTAATAGTAGTAGATGCAGGCAGGAGTCGGTCTACTTGTCTCGGACGTGATGCCTATATACATGATCATACCTAGATATTCTCATAACTATGCTCAATTCTGTCAATTGCTCAACAGTAATTTGTTCACCCACCGTAAATACTTATGCTCTTGAGAGAAGCCACTAGTGAAACCTATGCCCCCCGGGTCTATTTTCCATCATATTAATCTTCCAACACTTAGTTATTTTTATTGCCTTTTATTTTACTTTGCATCTTTATCATAAAAATACCAAAAATATTATCTTATCATATCTATCAGATCTCACTCTCGTAAGTAACCGTGTAGGGATTGACAACCCCTTATTGCGTTGGTTGCGAGGATTTATTTGTTTGTGTAGGTGCGAGGGACTCGTGCGTGGCCTCCTACTGGATTGATACCTTGGTTCTCAAAAACTGAGGGAAATACTTACGCTACTTTGCTGCATCACCCTTTCCTCTTCAAGGGAAAACCAACGCAGTGCTCAAGAGGTAGCAGGGAACGCTAGATGGAAAACAAAAAAATTCCACGCACACACAAGATCTATCCATGGAAATGCATAGCAATGAGAGGGGAGAGTGTGTCTACATACCCTCGTAGACCGTAAGTGGAAGCATTTAACAACGATGTTGATGTAGTCGAACTTCTTCGCGATCCAACCGATCGAGTACCGAACGTACGGCACCTCCGCGTTCAGCACACGTTCAGCTGGGTGACGTCCTCGCCTTCTTGATCCAGCATGACGGCGAAGTAGTGGATGAGTTCCGGCAGCACGACGGCGTGGTAACGATGGTAGTGATGCTATCTTCGCGGGGTTTCGCCTAAGCACTCGGAAAATATGACAAAGGGATGAACTAGAGGGAGAGGTGCGCCGCACACGGCTAGGGACTCGTGGTGTGTGTTGCGCCTCTCCCTCCTCTCATATATATAGGTGGAGGGGGAGGGGAGGCAGCCCCTAGGGCACCCCAAGTGGCCGGCGGGTGCCCTAGGGCGCCTTCCCTGGCCGAATCCCCCCTTCCATAATTGTGCATGGGGGCGAGGAAAGAGGGGTTGGCTGCCTTTGGGGCGCCTCCCCCTTTCCTCCCTCCCTCTTTGGTGCGTGGCCAAGGGGTGGAGGGATGCACCATCCCCCTTGTGGGCTGGTATGCTCCCCCCTTTGGCCCATAAGGCCCACCGCTTCCCGGTGGCCTCCCGGAACCCCTTCCGGCACTCCGATAAAATACTCGGTACTTCCGAAACCTTTCTGGTGACCAAATACTATCATCCTATATATTAATATTTACCTCCGGACCATTCCGGAGCTCCTCGTCATGTCCGTGATCTCATCCGGGACTCTGAACAACATTGAGTCACCAAATCACATAACTCATATAGCACTATATCGTCAACGAACGTTAAGCATGCGGACCCTACGGGTTCGAGAACTATGTAGAAATGACCGAGACACCTCTCCGGTCAATAACCAATAGCGGAACCTGGATGCCCATATTGGTTCCTACATATCTACGAAGATCTTTATCGGTCGAACCGTAATGACAACATACGTAATTCCCTTTGTCTGTCGGTATGTTACTTGCCCGAGATTCGATCGTCGGTATCTCCATACCTAGTTCAATCTTGTTACCGGCAAGTCTCTTTACTTGTTCCGTAATACATCGTCTCATAACTAACTCCTTAGTCATTTGCTTGCAAGCTTATTATGATGTGTATTACCGAGATGGCCCAGAGATACCTCTCCGATACTCGGAGTGACAAATCCCAATCTCGATCCATGCCAACTCAACAAACACCTTCGGAGATACCTGTAGAGCATCTTTATGATCACCCAGTTATGTTGTGATGTTTGATAGCACACAAGGTATTCCTCCGGTATTCGGGAGTTGCATGATCTCATGATCGAAGGAACATGTATTTGACATTCAAGAAAGCAGTAGCAATAAACAGAACGATCATATGCTAATCTAACGGATGGGTCTTGTCCATCACATCATTCTCCTAATGATGTGATCCCGTTATCAAATGACAACACATGTCTATGGTTAGGAAACCTTAACCATCTTTGATCAACGAGCTAGTCTAGTAGAGGCTCAGTAGGGGCACAGTATTTGTTTATGTATTCACACATGTATTTAAGTTTCCGATCAATACAATTCTAGCATGAATAATAAACCTTTATCATGATTAAGGAAATATAATAATAACCATTTTATTATTGCCTCTAGGGCATATTTCCATCACTAGGACCAACTTGAAGTAGAGCTAGATCAACTAGAACCAAAACTTGTGTGTTCAATTGTAGCCAACACCTCAAGTATATATAGGTTAGAGGGGGAGAGGAGGGCTGCCACCAAGGAGGGAAATCCTCCTTGGGGCGCCATCCAAAGGGGGAAGCAGTCGGACTCCTCCCCTAGTTGGATTTGCCCCCCCCCCACACACACACACACACATACACACAAGGAAACCAGGGGGGCTCCTCCACTTGGGCCCTTGTGGCCCAATTCCTTCTCCACCTCTTGGCCTTATTAGGCCCATTGATATTAAATTAAATATATATTTGTTCTAAATATTTTCATAGCATTATATATATAATTTAACATCCCAAAAAATAAGTCTACCTATATATATTAACTGGTAATACCTGGTATTACCCGATATTCACCGAAACCCTTCCGGTGACCCCGAAACGCTTTCGGAACCTCTCGGAACTATTCTGGATACTAATGAAATAGTTCCACAAATATATTCTCCCCACTAACACTCAACAGATCGTGATTACCTTAAGCTTGTGATCCCGTAGGTTCGGTAAATCATAGACATGAACGAAACCCCTTCGTTCAATGACCGAGAGCGGAACCATGGACATCCATATCGGTCCCTATGATTACACGAACGATATTCGAGTGAACCATTGGTTATCATGTCATGTTCCCTTTGCTTCGCGGTACTTTACAAAACCCGGTGTGCATCGGTATCCTCCTAAGTCGTAACCATGCTCACTATACCGTTGCTCCCGTTACCGGCTTTGTTCTTCTTTCTCGTTAACGTGTTTCGGCATCCCTGTGAGGTAGTCACCTGTGTCTGGCCAGACGATGATGGATACCATCACACCGAGAGGGCCCTAAGAATATCTCTCCATTGTCGGAGGAGCAGATCCCACTCTCGAGCTATCCGGTCACTTGTCAAACTTTTTGGTGAGCCTGAAAGTTGTTGTTATGATCACCATGTTACAGATGACGTTTGAGCAACCCCAAATACCACCATCCGTTAGGAAGTAACCGAGACAATCTTAAGGTCTGAGGAACTAAAACACATGCTAACACTCCCTGTTATAACAAATGATTTCAGAAGATATAATCACAAAGTCTAACAGACAAGTTTGGGTCGATTCAATATGATCGTTCTTCGTTTTAGTACTATTGTTACACTTAAGATATCCTAAGATCTGAAAAATTCATCACCAACAACACTTGAGCCAATCTTTAAGGCGAGACAAGGAACACTTTATTTACCGTTTATCATTCCACACGTGCATATGAGTTTTTCACTTAATCGCATATTCCAAGATCATAGTAGTTATAGCATAGAATATAAACTCTTAACTATGAATATGGAATATAATGATACAAATATTATGGAGTCTAGAGCATATTTCCAACAATAGAGGCAAACCAACGAAAAAATGTTCTTATTGATGAATGTGATGTGATGGCATAGAATGTCACCCCTTCATAGTTAATGATAATTTGGCAGGAGTCCTCTGCCCAACGATTTAATGAGTAGGAGGCCGTGGGTGGCATTAGGTTTGCTTGGTGTCTTGAGGACCTTCTGGCACCTAGGTTGCCCCACCTTGCCGTTGTGTGGGGCCAAACAATGATGTTGATGGTCAGCTTCATGGTCGACAAGGGGTGGATCACTGGTAGGATAATGGTCAATGTCGTCTATACTGTCACGACAGTATACGTCATGCACGACATGATGGGCGTCAATAGGACGCAATGAGTAGGTAAAAACACTCATAATCTTTTTATGTTTTTGCTTTTCCTATTTTTATTAGCATGACAACGTGTTAGCAATGCATCCCTCGTTGCAACACACTGGCAATTTTCCTAGTAAACTAA
Source organism: Triticum aestivum (assembly GCF_018294505.1). Classification (NCBI taxonomy): domain Eukaryota; kingdom Viridiplantae; phylum Streptophyta; class Magnoliopsida; order Poales; family Poaceae; genus Triticum; species Triticum aestivum. The sequence continues at coordinate 481,277,272 of NC_057799.1, forward strand.
CAAAGTGAGTGAATGTAGTGTTTTTTTACTGAAAAGCAGTAAATATGGTATCGATCGAACGATAACTTTACATATTTGAGTTGGTTGAGCTCAGAATCCTTCGGCCAGGTGCCTACATGGATAGCTCCTTTTGACGTTGCAGGCGTCAAAAAACAAGGCCACACACAGAGGCTAGCCCAATGGGCCAGCCCAGTAAGCATTCATTGTGCGGATGGCGCACAGTAGCAAACAACACTATAGCAAACCAGGTACTTTGGCGAGTCGATTCACTCTAGCAAACTTATGTTTGTCTTTTTTCCATGGTTTTTCTTTTTTGTACCTTTTTTACAGTTTCTGTACTGCAAATATTTTGATAATATATGGTTGACATTTTTCAAATACACACTACACATTGTTTTCATATATGATGAACATTTTTAAAATAATACTAAAACATTTTAATATACGGTGAACTTTTTGTAGTCTATGTTGCACTTTTTTTTAAAATACACATTGAATATTTTGTAACATATGTTGAGCTTCTTCTTGATATACGATGAACATTTCTGTAATACACGGAGACCTTTTCCGTATTATATGGTCAACATTTTCATAATATATGACAAACATTTTTGTAATACATGGTGACCTTTTTTGTATAATTCATCGTGTATATGAAAACATTTTTTGATAATGTTGATTTTTTGAAGAAAAACAAAAATTAAAAATAAAATAAAAAGGAAAGAAAGATAAATCTGAGATAAAAAAAAAAACAAAAACCAACAGAAAAAAGCTGCAGAGAAAGGCAGCAAAACAGGAAAGAAACAGAAAAAAAAAAGGATAACTCAGCTGGCCTAACTGGCCTTGCCAGTAAGTAGGCTCGGGTCTTCTATTTGCCGCCTGCTGCGCCCGCCTGCACGGAGCAGGCGGCAAATAGGATCAGAAAACCTATTTGCCGCTTGCTGTGGCAAGTTGGCTGGGCTACCTACAGGGAGATCGAACGACAGTTCGGGGTAGGCCATCCCATCAAGCGTTTCAGTTATCCCAGCTTTGGGAACCTTCTAGAAGGTTCCAGCCATTTTTTCTGGTTTTGGGAACCTTCTAGATGGTTCCTGAACTGGCATTTTTTATTTTGATTGTTTCTTTTTGGTTTCTCGTTTTCTTCTTTCGTGTTTATTTTTTTTCTTTTCTTTCCTTGTTTCTTTTTCCTTTTTTCTGCTTCTTTTTTTTCTTTTCTTTCCTCTATTCCAAATTATTTTACTTTTTCAACAAATGTCCATAAACTTCAAAAACTGTTTGCCTTTTTCAAAATTTGGTAAATTTTGCACAAATGTTTCTGTTTTCAAATTATGTTCTGAAAGTAAAAAAACAGAATTGCAAAAAAAAATTGCTTTTTAAAACATATTCAAAAAAGATTTGTATTTCAAAAAATGTTCACATTTTTATTTTATTTTTCAGAAATTGAAAAAAGTTTATTGCATTTCAAAAATGATCCCGTGTACAACATTTGTCCAACGATTCCAAAAATATTTGGTGAGCTTCTTTAAAAAATGCTCTTGTTTTAAAAAAATGTTCGTGTTTTCGGTTTTGTTCCTTTTTTTAGGAAAATGTTCATGTTGTTGATGTTGTTCCTCTTTTCAAAAAATGTTAGCATTTTTGGAAGAATTGATAGGAATTTTCCAAATCATGTCTATTTTTCCAAAAGAGTGAGCAAAATGTCAAATTTTCTTCTTATTTATCTGAAATTGGTTCACATTTCCTAAAGACGTTGAAATTTTATTTCATGTTTGAATTTTCCAAAAACAATATTTAAAAAATATTAGTCTTAATTTCGAAAATTGTTATGTTTTATATTCATTCAAAATTAGCTCATGTTCTAAAAAATGTATGGAATATTCGAAAAAAAATCATGATTTCTTAAACTGTTCATATTTTCAAAAACATTCCTGTTTTAAGATCTGTTCACAAATTCAAAAAATGTTCTTGTTTCTTAAAAAAATTCAGAACTTTACAAACGAATGCACACCTCCTCCTCCACGCAGGGCCGGATCATCTTCCTTTTGTTGTTCTGTTTTAATGTGCAAAAAATTGCACACGTGGTGTGATTCAAACGTTGACTTACACTCATTCAAAGTACACCGCACTAACCACCCCAACCACCTCACCTAACCTGATTAGTATCATCTTTTTCCCTCTTTTCTTATATATATATATATATATATATATATATATATATATATATATATATATATATATATATATATATATATATATATCTTTGGTTTTCTTTTTTTTGAACGGTTTAGTTTGATTTTTGATTTTTGATTTTTCTGTTTCTAATTTTTCTCTTTTGTTAAATGCGATAAACTTTTTCAAATTCGTGTACTCTTTTTCAACATCATTTCACTTTTTTTAAATTCATGAGGTTTTTTAAAAATTGACCAACATTTTTATTAAATTTGATGACTTATTTTACAAATTGATGATTTTTTTGAATATATGAATTATTACTAAAATCAATGAACGTTTTTAAAAACGATGAACTCTTTTCAAAATTTATGACTTTTTAGATCGGTGAATGTTTTTTGAAATTCATGATTTTTTATTTGTGTGCTTTTTTTCAAATTCATGGACTTTCTAAAACCAATAACATATAATAAATCCATCATTTTTTATTTCATGAACATACTCAAAATTGCAACAAACGGAGTTCGGTCTTTTTCCTGAAACAGCGGCACAAAACAGCGGAATTCCCTATACGCCGCTTTTTTTAGACAACCTCGCAAAACCTTTATTAACCCGTCACAATGTTTACTGGGACGCACGAAAGATCTCCGGGATGGCCTAACCAAACATGGCTGCCAACCCCGAGAGAAAGAGAATGTTTCGCTAGGTTGTGAGCCTCATAGTTTGAGCTCCTAAATTCATGGCCTATATTACATGATGAAAGAACATGCAGTGCCCCCATGTTTGGTTTTGGTAATTGATGACAATCTCTATGGACTAATGGTTGCCTTGAGTTATATTTGAAGGATTTGTCCATAGGCATTTCTTGAAGTCCATGTGTTGGTTTCAAAGAGTTTATGTGGTGACCAAGGTGTTATTAAGGAATTATCCAAAGATTGGTCATGTGAGAGTTGAGCTTATTGCAAGCATGTCTTGGAGAACAAGATTGTGTGATCATTCATGTATATCTTCAAGACATCATCCAAAAGAAGAGAGTTGAAAAGATTCAAGGTTGATCAAGACTAAGTCAAGAGTGAATCAACTTGATCAACTCACAAAGCGTAGAAGATGTACCGAGAGGGATCAAGCGATCCCATGGTGTGGTAAGCATTGTCAATTACGCTTTGTGTACTAACCCATGATCTTCGTGAGAGTTCTTTGTGGGGTTAGGTTGCGGTGTGCAAGTTCAAGTGAAGCATCATGAAAGAGATCAAATGCTTGAAGCTTGCCGTCCATTGTGGTGACAATGGACTTGTGAAGATGTTGCGGTGTGCAAGTTCAAGTGAAGCATCATGAAGAGATCAAATGCTTGAAGCTTGCCGTCCATTGTGGTGACAATGGACTTGTGAAGATGTGCGGAAGAGTGGCTCACCCATAGTGGAGTATGGGGGAGCAATCAACTAGTCTTCATCGAGCCAACGCAACCAAGAAAGGTGGTCCAACTTGACGGAGTCAAGATCGTCATCATCTAGCTCAAGTGGACCATGTGCAAGGAAAAGGTTTGCCCTTGATAGGTTTTCTATTTTACCGGTCTCGTGATGGTAGTTGGGAGACCGGGTTATAGGATCGATTGCCGTACTATCAAGGGGGGCTCTCGATGAGTAGCTTGATCGTATCATTCGTAGAGAGCTCAAACCATTGCATCCTTGCATCATCTTTCGTGGTTCTTGTTTGGTTCTTCTCTTTGTGAGTTTTGGATCCTATGGTCATCTTGATGACAAGCTCGAGTTCATCGAAAACGGAGTTCACTCGCATCTTCTATGATGTTTTCGATGTTGGAAGTTTATGCCGGTTCTTCTCGGTTGGAGGTTTCACTCCTCTTCTCTGTTGTCGCTGTTTTGATGCTACTCGTCGTCTTGTATCCAACAAGCTTGAGTTTGCTCAATTCGGAGCTCATATGCAGAAGTTATGGCAGTTTTGGTTTCCCGTGGAGTATTCTTGTTTTCGTGGAAGTGGCTTTAGGATGGTCCCAGCGGTAGTACTGCGGTACCCAGCGGTAGTACCGCGGTACCCAGCGGTAGTACCGCTTAGGGGTCACAAGCGGCAGTACCGCTCCGCAGCGGTAGTACCGCTAGTGGGTCCTCAGCAGTAGTACCGCTACGGTACCAGGCCCCTACCGCGTCGACTCGAGGGGTCATTTTTCGTGTCGGATAGTGCGGTACTTCGCAGCGGCAGTAGGGCGGCAGTACCGCTCACGAGCGGTAGTACCGCCCAACCACCGCGGCAGTATCGCTCGGGTCTGTCACTCTCCTGCCCTCCAGACTCCACGGTAGTACCGCCCGGGGGAGCGGTAGTACCGCTGTGATCAGCGGTAGTACCGCTGCCTCCTGCGGTAGTACCGCCCTCTGCGGGGCTGTTTTGGGGGTAACGGTTGGATTGTTCCCCCCACTATATAAGGGGGTCTTCTTCCCCATTCTACCTTATCTCTTGAGCTCGTGTTCTTCCCCCATTGTTGACCTTCTTCGAGCTTGCTAACTCTCAATCCCTCCATGGATTCTTGCTAGTTTTTGAGGGAAAAGAGAGAGGAGATCTAGATCCACATTTCCACCAATCACTTTCTCCTCTGTGTGAGGGGAACCCCTTGGATCTAGATCTTGGAGTTCTTGGTGTTCTCCTTCTTGTTCTTCCTCTCAAGTTCCTCCCTAGCTTAGTTGCTTCGGTGGGATTTGAGAGAGAAGGACTTGGGCACTCCGTGTGCCCTTGCCATTACATTTGGTGCATCGGTTTGAGTTCTCCACGGTGATACGTGGAAGTTACAAGTTGAGAAGCTTATTACTCTTGGGTGCTTGGTACCCTTGAGCTTGTTCCTCTTGGGTGCTTGGGCGCCCTAGACGGTTGGTGGTGTTCGGAGCTCAATCATTGTGGTGTAAAGCTCCGGGCAAGCGTCGGGGTCTCCAATTAGGTTGTGGAGATCGCCCTGAGCAATTTGACGGGTTCCGGTGACCGCCCCCAAGAGTTGCCAAAGTGTACGGGTTCGGTGACCGCCCCCAAAGGTTGCCATTTGTACGGGTTCGGTGACCGCCCTCAAGGGTCCCTTAGTGGAATCACGGCATCTTGCATTGTGCGAGGGCGTGAGGAGATTACGGTGGCCCTAGTGGCTTCTTGGGGAGCATTGTGCCTCCACACTGCTCCAAACAGAGATTAGCATCCGCAAGGGTGTGAACTTCGGGATACATCGTCGTCTCCGCGTGCCTCGGTTATCTCTTACCCGAGCCCTTTACTTATGCACTTTACCTTGAGATAGCCATATTGTTTCTTGTCATATATCTTGCTATAACCTAAGTAGTTTTCTTGCTTAGCATAAGTTGTTGGTGCACATAGGTGAGCCTAGTTGTTGTAGGTTTTGTGCTTGACAAATTAACCGCTAGGTTTATTCCGCATTTGTTCAAGCCTCAACCGTAATTATTTTAAAGCGCCTATTCACCCCCCCCCCTCTAGGCGACATTCACGATCTTTCACATGAAAGAAAAACTGAAGAACTGTCTGAAATCTCACGTAAAACCGCGCCATAAGGAGCTAAATTGCCTTGCTTTAAATCATCAACAACTACCTTGCAATCTGAGGCAATATGAATGTGTCGAGCATATAGATCATCAGATAGGGAAAGAGCTTCCCTTATAGCTTGAGCTTCCAAGGTTTGAGGATATGTTATGTGCTTAAAGACAATCGTTGATGCCCCAAGAAAAGCGCCAGTTTGGTCTCTACATATTGCTCCCACTGTACCATACCTCCCCTCGTAGACACTGCCCCGTCGACATTGATTTTAACACTTCCTTGCACTAGAGGCACCCAAGATGATGTGTGAGGCGCCCTCTGTGTCGCCTGCTTCTGTCCTCTTTTGTTAACTATCTCCAACTCTGACAAGTACTTATTGATGAAAGAATAGGTCACATGTGGAGACTGAAAAATGTCCTCGTGAATTGCCTTGCTCCTTACTCCCCATATTGCCCATGCGGTTACGACAACACGAATAAAATCTTGAGCATCTAATATTTCATGCAATGCAAAGAGCCAGTCCTTTGGGCTTTCTTCCTGGTGTATAATGATCTTCTCGACCAACTCCTCGGGCGCAAGGGCCCATACACTCCTGGACAGCGCACATGTAAGAAGAGCATGTCGCCATGTATCCCAAGCTCCACACAAGCAACGGGAGTCGGTGTCTGCGATATGGCGGTGGTGAAGAACTTCCCCGCTTGGCATCGAATGTCTGGCTAGTCGCCAGAGAAACATACGAAGCTTTGAGGGAACCTGAATATGCCATAGCGCGCTCCACACCTTGCTCTCATGCCACCAATTCTCTTTGCTCAACTTCATCCGCAAGACCATCCGGTACGTCGGGCGGACGCTAAAAATGCCTCTGTCCTCTTCATGCCATGCCCAAAAATCTGGCAGCTTCCACGTGCTCACTGGTATTTTCATAATTTTGTTTGCATCAAATGGGGTAAACACAATGCGGACCAGCCCTTCGTTCCATTGTGCTGTGGTGGAGAGCTCAGCAACTCGCACTGGTGAATTAGGCACAAGGGACGTAATAGGCCTTTTAAAGCTATCTCGCGGGATCCAATTGTGTGCCCATATATCTGTGCTCTCCCCATCACCGATCCTTCTCACAATACCCTACGCTAAGATCTCCTTCCCATCTAACACTGCTCGCCAAATCTGAGAAGGATGAGCACCCAGTTCTGCCTCCAAAAGTGTAGTGTGTGGGAAGTAAACAACCTTCAATACTCGGGCGCTTAGGGAGGGTTCGTCAGTCATAATCCTCCATGCTTGCCTCGCAAGTAGAGCTAAGTTGAAGATTTCATATGATGGAATCCAAGGCCTCCCAAGTGTTTTGGTTGTGTCATCGTATCCCAAGCAACCCAACTCGGTTTTCGTCTGCCTTGCTTACTTCCCCACCAAACTGCCTGATGATGGAAGATATACTGTCACATAAGCCTCTTGGTAGTCTAAATCACGACATAGAATATACTGGTATTGCTTGCGCAACTGCCTTGATCAAAACTTCTTTGCCAGCTGCAGAGAGTAATTTTTCCATCCAACCTTTTAGCTTCTCCCACACACGATCTCTCAAATACTCGAACGTCCCATTCTTGGAGTGTCCCACATCCGTTGGCAAGCCCAAATAACAATCACTCAATGACTCATTGTGAACCTACAAGGAAGTCTTAATCACTTCTCTTGTAGGGCCCGGACAACCACGACTGAAGAAGTGGATGACTTGTCATGATTGATACGTTATCCTGAAGCATTATAGTATGTGTCCAACAGGTTTGACACTGCAACTGACCCCTCAACACTAGCCTTAAAAAGCAACAGGCTGTCATCTACAAACAAAAGGTGGTTTATGGTGGGAGCTGTCAGAGCCACCTTAATACCTGCAAGATGACTATGTACTGGATTTCAGGAGGCATGAAAGGCCCTCTGCTGCAATCAAGAATAAGTAAGGGGAAATTGGATCTCCCTGTCGGATTCCTCTGGTTGGTCTGAAAGAGTCAAGCTTTTCACCATTAAAAAGAACAAAAAAGGACACTAAAGAGACCATGCCCATTATAGTATTTATCCATTGCTGAGAAAAGCCAAGTTTTTTCATAATGGCCCTCAAATAAGGCCACTCCAATCTGTCATATGCCTTCATCATGTACAATTTGAGAGCACAATAACTATTCGTCTTTGCTTTAGACCTCTTCATAAAATGCAAGCACTCATATGCACATATGATATTATCAGTGATTTATCTTCCCGGAACAAAAGCAGATTGTTCCGCAGAAATTATGTCAGGCAGAATGAGTTTCAGTCTGTTGGCCACCACTTTGGAGGCAATCTTGTAAAGCACATTGCATAAACTTATAGGCCTAAACTGAGATAGTAGGGTGGGGTTTATTACCTTCAGTATTAGTACTAGAACTGTATCGTTAATACCTTCTGGACTTTTTTTCTCCACGAACAATTTTCAGCACCACCCTTGTTACATCATCACCGCATATGTCCCAGTGGCGTTGATAAAAATGCACCGGATAGCCATCTGGCCCTGGTGCCTTAGCAGGAAACATTTGAAACAAAGTTGTTTTCACCTCCTCCTTAGTGTATTCAGCATTTAACATTGCATTCATATCCTCTGAAACTTTCCTTGGGACGTGATTGAGCACTACATCCATCCCCTGGACCCCCTCAGAAGTGTAAAGAGTTTGATAGAAATTATTTACCATAGATTTTAACTCATCCGGATCCACCACAATTGCTCCCAGGGAGTTTTGGAGAGCTTTAATCATGTTCTTCTTCCGTCTCAAACTCGCCCGGAGATGAAAGAATTTGGTATTCTTGTCACCCGCCGACAACCAGTCGATTCTTGCCCTCTGGCGCCACATGATTTCTTCCCGGTGATACATTTCAATTAGACGTTCGTTTATCTTGAGCTCTGCATGTGAGGGTCCTGCACAAAGAGGGTCTTCGCAAAGCTCTTCTAACATCTTCTTCAGATGTTTAATTTCCTTTCTCACACTTCCAAAAGTATCGTTACTCCACCTTCCGAGCCCTCTGGCCAGGTTCTCAAGCTTTTGCTGGATTTCTTCTACCGAGGCACATGGTGCTCCTGCATCCCACCACTGAAGTAACATGTCTTTTAAACCTTCATGCGTCTCCCACATCGTCTCGTACTTGAACTCACTCTTTGTCCTTTCCACTTTGGCTCGACCAAAATCAAGTAACAAGGCCATATGGTCCGATGTTGCCGCAGTTTCATGCGTGATGGAAGCCAACGGAAATCTTGTCAACCAGTCCGCATTAACCAAAGCCTTGTCCAGCCTGCATCGGGTGAATGTACCCCCAGTCACTTTCTTTTCAAACGTCCATAAGCAACCCTTATAGGCGAAGTCTAGCAACATGCATACATCTGTGGTGTCTCGGAATGCTTGGGTCTGAGCGTTACTGCGTTGCCCTACTCCTTCATGCTCACTTGGACGTAGGACTTCATTAAAATATCCAATGCATAACCATGGGAGGTTGCTTAAAGTACTTATGTTTTTAAGTACAGTCCAAGTTTGGTGGCATAGATGAGTTTGCGCCTCTCCATACACACAGGTCATCCTCCATTTATCCTCCCCTTGTTCCTCAACAGATACATCGAGATGGTAGACCGAATAACCAAGTATTTCAACTTTTATTGCATTGTTCCAAAATAAACCAATACCACCACTCCTTCCTTGACTATCAATAGCATAAGAACTATCATAGCCTATCGAGCTAGCCAAAGCTTCTACCCTACTCCCTTCTATTTGTGTCTCAATAATACATAGTAGGGTAGGGGTAAACTTCTTCGCGAATTCGCGAAGCTCTTGAACTGCCGCGGGTTTACCCGCTCCACGGTAGTTCCAACATAGCGCATTCATTGGGCTCGGCGGCGCTCCTCGAAGGAGCCCGCCAGGTTTTTTACTGCTGAGCTAGTGCCATTGCTGCCATCCTCATTCATCTTGGTCCTCTTTGGATCTCTCTTTGGCGGAGGGCTTGCAACGGTCCCTATAGGCACAATGGCAAGGAGATTGTTGGTGTTCTATGCCACCTCCAGACTTAGTTGGTTTATCTGATTGGAGCCAAGTTCGCCTCCAGCGATCCTCTTCCTATTCGAGTCTTCCATCTCAGTATAATCTGCTTCCATTGCAGGGTCCTCAGCACGCTCTCCTCCTCCCTTGTTATGGTTTCCTGCCATCCTGTTTTCACCTCCGTCCTGGCGTTCATATGAGCGACCACCCGAATGGCCACCACGGCGGCCTCCACGACGACCACGCCCTTCTCCTGGGCCCCGACCGATGCGCATAAACCATCTAGCATGTAGATCCTTGAACACTAGAGTTGATGAAGGATGCACCCCATTATCATGTTCCTTAAACTGGTGGCCCAGCATGCCACAAACAGCACACCAATCTAGGAGTCTCTCATATTTGATCCTTTAGATTTGACTCTTACCATCTCTGATCATATACACGGGAGAAGTTGCCAACAAAATCGTGAGATGGGGGCTCAGAGAACAACACTTCCCACACCTTCTCCGCAAGTGGAGTAACTAGATGGGCATACAAATCAGGCGCATCATGGATTTGGATCCATATGTCAATTGTTTCAAGCTTAACGGTGGAAGGTTTTGTGATCCCATCGTACGACACGAGCAGCACCACATCTCCTCTGAAGTTCCAGGGACCGTCATTCATCACCCTCTCCCAATCTCCTAAGCATGAGAATTGGATAGTATATAAATTTTCCTCCAGAGGTTTGAACTTCGCCTCCTGTGCAATATCCCATGCAGAGCGCATATTCCTGTAGTACCAAGTTTGGCTGTAGTTTTTGGTGGTGTTAACCCTAGCCAGAGCAGTCCATCTAGGCCCCTCCGGAGGCGCCACTTCTTCATCAAAGACTACATCATCCAGATCATCCTCTTTCAGCCCCAATTCCTTCATCAACTGTTCAACCTCGCTAACTCCCGACGAGCCGGAGGTCCCATCAAAAGCCATTAGATCTCTAACTCAAGCGAACACAACATATCGGGTTTTGATACGTCTCCAACGTATCTATAATTTTTTATTGTTCCATGCTATATTATATTCTGTTTTGGATGTTTAATGGGATTTACTATACACTTTTATATTATTTTTGGGACTAACCTATTAACCGGAGGCCCAGCCCGAATTGCTGTTTTTTTCCTATTTCAGTGTTTCGAAGGAAAAGGATATCAAACGGAGTCCAAACGGAATGAAACCTTCGGGAACGTGATTTTCGGAACAAACGTGATCCAGAAGACTTGGAGTCTACGCAAAGCAATCAACGAGGAGAGCACGAGGCAGGGGGCGCGCCTACCCCCCCCCCCAAGCGCACCCTCCACCCCCGTGGGGCCCACGTTGCTCCACCGACGTACTTCTTCCTCCTATATATACCCATATACCCTGGAAACATCAGATACGGAGCAAAACCCTATTTCCACCGCCGCAACCTTCTGTACCCGTGAGATCCCATCTTGGGGCCTTTTCCGGCGCTCCGCCGGAGGGAGCATTGATCACGGAGGGCTTCTACATCAACACCATAGCCTCTCCGATGATGTGTGAGCAGTTTACCTCAGACCTTCGGGTCCATAGTTATTAGCTAGATGGCTTCTTCTCTCTCTTTGGATCTCAATACAATGTTCTCCTCGATCTTCTTGGATATCTATTCGATGTAATCTTCTTTTGCGGTGTGTTTGTCGAGATCCGATGAATTGTGGGTATATGATCAAGATTATCTATGAACAATATTTGAATCTCCTCTGAATTCTTTTATGTATGATTGGTTATCTTTGCAAGTCTCTTCGAATTATCAGTTTGGTTTGGCCTACTAGATTGATCTTTCTTGCAATAGGAGAAGTGCTTAGCTTTGGGTTCAATCTTGCGGAGTCCTTTCCCAGTGACAGCAGGGGCAGCAAGGCACGTATTGTATTGTTGCCATCGAGGATAAAAAGATGGGGTTTATATCATATTGCATGAGTTTATCCCTCTACATCATGTCATCTTACTTAAAGCATTATTCTGTTCTTATGAACTTAATACTCTAGATGCATGCTGGATAGCGGTCGATGTGTGGAGTAATAGTAGTAGATGCAGAATCGTTTCGGTCTACTTGTTGCGGACGTGATGCCTATATACATGATCATACCTAGATATTCTCATAACTATGCTCAATTCTATCAATTGCTCGACAATAATTCGTTTACCCACCGTAATACTTATGCTATCTTGAGAGAAGCCACTAGTGAAACCTATGGCCCCCGAGTCTATTCTCCATCATATTAATCTTCCAACACATAGCTATTTTTATTGCCGCTTTGCATCTTTATCATAAAAATACTAAAAATATTATCTTATCATATCTATCAGATCTCACTCGTAAGTGACCGCGAAGGGATTGACAACCCCTTTATCGCGTTGGTTGCGAGGTTCTTATTTGTTTGTGTAGGTGCGTGGGACTTGTGCGTGATCTCCTACTGGATTGATACCTTGGTTCTCAAAAACTAAGAGAAATACTTACGCTACTTTACTGCATCACCCTTTCCTCTTCAAGGGAATACCAACGCAGTGCTCAAGAGGTAGCAGGTTTATTGGGGGAACCCAACTTTCCGTCGAAACCCCTTCCCAGCCCAGGAACGGGGCACACACGACGCCCTATCGCTCCGGGGAAGACGATGGGGTAGGCAGCAGCAGGGAAGTAAAGCTCCACTCGACGGCGGCGTGATCGCCCCGGGAGAAGACGATAAACCCTAAGTAGAGGGAACTATCAAGCCCCAAGTTCTCACTATATGCCGCGTATTGCGGCAACTAGTCGCGGCTTTGCACAGGGCGCAGCTCACACTGGGCCGGCCCATCCGGGTTTCGCTTCGTGAGATAAAAGAATCGCAAAAACAAATCGCGCCAGATATCGAACTGCCAACCTCCTATGGATGAACACACCGCGCTAACCACCACGACTGTCGCATGCAAGTGAAAGAATAACAACGCGATACTAAAAGAGGTCTGCGAGCGAGGGATGATGTGGGCCGGCCCGCCCACCGATTTTACCATCCTGTTTTGGGAACCTTCCTGAGGATTCTGAACCGGTTTTTTTTTTGGGAACTTTCTAGGAGGTTCCTGAACTGTTTTTTTTTGCTGTTTCTTTTTTTTCTTTCTCTCCTTTTCCTGTTTCTTTTCTTTTCTTTTTTATTTTCGTTTTTATTTCAAAAAAATTTCATGTTTCTTGAAAATTCTTCACATATTTATAAAAAAGTTTGCATTTAACAAAAAATCGCGAGTTTCAACAAATTCTTGTTTTTCAGAAAATGGTTGGGTTTCCAAAACTTGTTCATGTTTTCAAATTTCTTCCGTAGTTTCAAAAATTGTTCGTGTTTTAAAAAAACTTTCCTTTTTTGTATTTCTTTTTCTTTACTTCATTTTTTTCTATTTCTTTGTAATTCCTTATTATTCCCTTTATCGTTCTTGCGAATTTGCATTTAACAAAAAATCGCGAGTTTCAACAAATTCTTGTTTTTCAAAAAATGGTTGGGTTTCCAAAACTTGTTCATGTTTTCAAATTTCTTCCGTAGTTTCAAAAATTGTTCGTGTTTAAAAAAAACCTTTCCTTTTTTGTATTTCTTTTTCTTTACTTCATTTTTTTCTATTTCTTTGTAATTCCTTGTTATTCCCTTTATCGTTCTTGCGAATTTCAAATTTTGTTCATAAATTCAAAAAATGTTCAGCAGTTCAAAAATGTTCCTGTTATTATATTTTGTTCACAAATTCAAAAAACTATTCTCTGTTTTTATAAAAAAAACGTTCACACATAATAAAAATGTTCACCTTTCAAATATTGTTCATAATATCTTCACGTTTTGAAATTTCCTTCTGGGGTTTAAAAAATGTTCCTATTTCAAAATTCATTCGCAATTTTAAGAAAAATGTTCGTGTCCTCCAATTTTGTTCCGTAGTTTCAAAAACTGTTTCCATCTCAAAATTTGTTCGCAATTTTCGAAAATGTGTCTGTTTCTAATTTTGTTTGGGAGTTTAAAAAATGTTCGCAAATTTTTATAAATGTTTACATTTTCCAATTTTGTTCAGGAATTTCCATTTTTTAAATGACTCCAAAATTTGTTTTGGAATTTGAAAAATGTTCATCTTCTTTTTTCGTTTTTTCTTCTTATTTTCTCCTGTTCCCTTTTCGTTTTTTAACAATATTGTCATAGTTTTAGATAATGTTCGTGATTTCATAAAAACTGTCCATGTTATTCACAAAAAGTTAATTTTTTATTTTAAAAAATTCATTCTTTCAAATTTTGTTCTGAGTTAAAAAAATGTTCTTGTTTCAAAAAATGTTCATGGATTCCCAAAAATATTCGCGTTTCCAAATTTTTGTTCAGAGTTTCCAAAAATGTTCCCCTTAAAAAAATTGTTCACATATTAAAAAATGTTCATGATTTTCAAAAGGTGTTCAGTTTATCAAAACTTTGTTCACATATTCAAAAATGTTCGAGCTTTTTAGTTTTTCTTCTCAAATTTGAAAAGTGTTCGCTTTTAAAAAACACTTTAAAAAAATAATGTTCGCATTCGGAATTTGACAAAATGTTCGGATTTACATTTTCGCGCGCCATAATAAAAGAAGAAAGCTTATCCATAATAAAAATTCATTCTTTCAAATTTTGTTCTGAGTTAAAAAAATGTTCTTGTTTCAAAAAATATTCATGGATTCCCAAAAATATTCGCGTTTCCAAATTTTTGTTCAGAGTTTCCAAAAATGTTCCCCTTAAAAAATTGTTCACATATTAAAAAATGTTCATGATTTTCAAAAGGTGTTCAGTTTATCAAAACTTTGTTCACATATTCAAAAATGTTCGAGATTTTTAGTTTTTCTTCTCAAATTTGAAAAGTGTTCGCTTTTAAAAAACACTTTAAAAAAATAATATTCGCATTCGGAATTTGACAAAATGTTCGGATTTACATTTTCGCGCGCCATAATAAAAGAAGAAAGCTTATCCATAATAAAAATTCATTCTTTCAAATTTTGTTCTGAGTTAAAAAAATGTTCTTGTTTCAAAAAATGTTCATGGATTCCCAAAAATATTCGCGTTTCCAAATTTTTGTTCAGAGTTTCCAAAAATGTTCCCCTTCAAAAATTGTTCACATATTAAAAAATGTTCATGATTTTCAAAAGGTGTTCAGTTTATCAAAACTTTGTACACATATTCAAAAATGTTCGAGCTTTTTAGTTTTTCTTCTCAAATTTGAAAAGTGTTCGCTTTTAAAAAACACTTTAAAAAAATAATGTTCGCATTCGGAATTTGACAAAATGTTCGGATTTACATTTTCGCGCGCCATAATAAAAAAGAAGAAAGCTTATCTATTCTATTGGCTAGGCTCGTGTGCACGTAACAGGAGGTGCCTGGTGCCATAGGATGGGATCGAACACAGGATCTCACACAATAGATCAAGCGCTCTAACCAGTTGAGCTAGCGAAGGTTATTGAACAAGAATCAGCGTAAATATATTAGAACCAATATCCAGCACAGATCCAACATATATTTAAAATTTCAAAAAGATTTTTTTCGCAAAAAACCAGAGTTGTTTATTGAACACAAATTTTGGAAAACTCAAACATTTTCAAAAACTGGAACATTTTCTGAATTTCTGAATAAATTTAGAAAACAGGAACATTTTCTGAAATTCCTGAACATATTCTAATCTGTGAACAAATTTGGAAAGCTGAACATTTGTTGAATTTGTGGACATATTTAGAAAAGAGGAACAAATTTTTAGAATTCCCGATTTTATTAAATTTTTGAACAAAATTTAAAAACGTGAAAGT
Organism: Triticum aestivum; assembly: GCF_018294505.1. Taxonomy (NCBI): domain Eukaryota; kingdom Viridiplantae; phylum Streptophyta; class Magnoliopsida; order Poales; family Poaceae; genus Triticum; species Triticum aestivum. The sequence continues at coordinate 481,292,824 of NC_057799.1, forward strand.
TTTCTGAATTTGTGAACAAATTATGAAAACGGGAACATTTTATGAATCTTGTGAATATGATCAAAAATGGAAATCTTTTTTTAATTCCTGAGAAATTTCTAATTTGTGAACAAAATTTTAAAATGCGAACATACAAATTTGTGAACAAATTTGGAAATATTAGTGTTTAGAACATTTTGAACAAATTTTGAAAACAGGAACGTATTTTTGTAACCAAAAATTTCTTAGTTTGTGAACAAAATTTAAAAAGGCGAACACTTTTTGAAACTTAGAAGAATTTACAAAATTAAGCAAACAATTGTTGAAATTGTAAACTTTTATGAAATTTCTGAACAAAAAAATTGAAAACGGAAATTTTTTCTGAAAGATTGAACAAAATCTGGAAATTACATTTTTTTAAAGATTGAACAAATTTTTAATTTGCTTACAAATTTGACAACCAGATCAATTTTTAAGTTTGTGAACAAATATCAAACATGCGAAAGTAATTTTGAATTCTAATATTTTATAAATTTACAAACAAAAATTGAAAGCAGACATAGTTTTTGAAACTTTGAACTAAATTTTCAAAAATGCAATCTTTTTTGAAATTTCTCTATAGTTTTGTGAAGGAAATAAACTTAAAAAAAGAGAAAGGAAAAGGAAAGGAAATAAAAAGAAAATAGAAGAAACATAAAAAAGAAAATGGAAAAACGAAAAAGAAGGAAAAGGAAAAACAAAAAATAAACACAATAGAAAGCCAAAAAACCGAAACGGAAAGAACACAGAAAAAAAAAACGGTTTAGGGAACCTTCTAGAAGGTTCCCAAAACTGGTTGGCCGCACCTGTATAAATCTAGAAGTGGGCCGGTCCACGTTTGTCGCTCCCATCACTGCCCTGTGCAGTAGCACGACATTTTGCCGCAGCAAGCGGCGAATAGGGATTTCCTGGTTCGATCCCTCCCTCGAGCAGTCTTAGTCTTTTTTGGATGTTTCACTGCGTTGCGCTAATGGGCCAGCCCAGCTGGAGTAGTGCCTGTGCGTTCGCTCGAACAAAAATTGCTCTCTTATTTTTTTAAAATGTTCCAACTTTCAAAAAGTGTTTGTCTTTTTAAATTTTTGTTCACAAACCAAAAAATAATCGGTTTAAGAAATATGTTTCCGTTTTCCAAATTTGTTCAAAAATTCAGAAAAAATTCATGTTTTATTTTTTCATAAACTAATTTTTTTTTCGCATTTTTAAATTTTGTTCTTGAATTAGAAATTTCTCCGGAATTTTCAAAAATGTTCCCATTTTCAAAAATTGTTCAAAAAATCCAAAAATTATTCCCGTTTTCAAAATTTGTTCGCAAATTCAGAAAAGTTTCTAATTTTTCAATTTTATTCGCTAATCAAAAAAATCTAGGAATTTTAGAAAATGTTTGCCCTTTTTTATTTTGTCTATATTTCATTTAAAAAATATTCCTATCTTGAAATTTGTTCACAAATTCAAAAACGTTCTGATTTTCAAATATTTGTTCGCTTCTTATACATTGTTTTTCCAGAATTTAAAACTTTAAAAATGTTTGCATTTTTATAAAATATGAAAATTTCCCTCTTTCAAAATTTGTTTACAAATTGTTAGAATGTCAGGTTTTGAAAATTTGTTCGTGAATTAAAAAAAGTTCCCACTTTTTTTTCATTTTTTTAGAAAAATCATGTTGCTGAACAATTTTTAAAAATGTTCCCACTCTCAAATTTTGTTCTCAAAGAAGCTCGAACATATTTCGCAATTTCAAAAAAATGTTCCAGCCTTCCCAATTTGTTCATGAATTAAAAAAATCTGTGATTTGGATAGAAAATCATAATTTGGCAAAATGTTCCTGTTTTCAATTTTGTTCATGTTTTCCAGAAAATGTTTGCGCCTTTCAAAAAATTCTACATAATTTCAAGAATTGTTCTAAATTTCACAAAATGTTCGAGGTTTTAAATTTTTGTTGAGAATTTTGAAAATGCTTGCGTTTCAAAATATATCTACCTTTTTCAGAAAGAAATCACGTTCAAATTTTAAAAAAATTACTGTTGTTGCTGCTTATAGTTCATATATAATAGGTTCCGTTTTCAGATGTAGACACTAAGGAGTCATAGTGGCTACCGACCTTGTTCACATACACGAGGTACTTGGTTCGATCCCTCGGCTAGACTTTATTTTTGGGAATTTTGTGAATGGTCAAGTTTTTGCCGTTGTCCTGTTTCTTCAAGTGTTGCGATGGACAACTAGCACGGGAACCATCCTGGCGCAACGGCTAGCACAGTGCTTGCATGAATACGTTGTCAGTGGTTTCAATACTCAGATGTCGCTCTTTGTTTTTCGCATTTTTCACCTCGCGAACGAGAAATGGGACGGCCCAGGTGAGCCGCCCTTATGCGAAACCTCAACTCTTTGACGCAAAGCGCGTCACATGGGACCTCTCAGTCGATCGAATGATCGAATTTGTTTTCTTAGGGAGTGAACGACGCTTAATGGGCCGTGGCCCACTGGCGTTCGTGTGAGCGCCGGTTTCTGTTTCGGCGCTATAGGCGCTGACGAGGAGGTCTCAGGATCCACTACCTACACGCAATTCCTAAACGGCACCTTCAGCGCCAGTTTACAGTCATTTCGCAATCGGGCGCATCCCCCTTTCCACTCTGTGCTGGCACATTTTTTCATTTTTTTCTGTGTAAATGTTCAAAAAAGGTACGGCGTCGGAGTTTGAACTTGCGATCAGTTCCTTCGGTGCCAACGACAATAACTACTTGGCTATCGAAAGACTAGTGCTTCTAACTTTTTTTTAGTTTTATTTCTTTCTTCAATCACGGGAAGACCCCGGTTTTGGGAAGCTTCCCAAACCTGTTTTTTTCCCTGTTTGCTGGTCAGTTTCCAGGGCGGTTTTATTCGCGTTTATATATTTTTTCTTTTAAAAATGCGTGATTTAAAAAATCATTTTTTCGAAAATTTATGATTTTGTTTATTTTTTGATTTTTTTGAAAAAGAAATGATTTTTTCGAAATTTATGAACATTTTTAAAAATTGTGAACTTTTTCAAAAGAAAAAAACTTTTTTTCAAATTTTACGACCTTTTTATCAAATTCGATGAACACTTTCCAAATTCGGGGAACTTTTTTAAAATTCGATGAACTTTTTTCAGATTGCACAAACTTTTTTCAACTTCGATGTTTTTTAAAATCTATGGTTTCTTTTCAAATTTGGTGAACTTTTTTTTTCAAAATCCATGAACACTTCTGAATTCACAAACATTTTCGGTTTTTTTCCAAGTCAACGGTTGACTGGTAACTGTCGACAACGACCGGTAAATGCGATTGATGGAATGAACCAGGATTGATCGAGCGCTCGCCTATATGCGCCAGCCCACGAGCGGTGGCGCCTGGGCGCCAGCTTAGGGGACTGCGGCTGAAACGCCAATTAGGAGCTCCCCTACCCACATGCGCCATCTGCCATCATAAATTCGGGGATTTGATTCGGCTTGCTCAAACGAGAGAAAACAGTAACGGCGGCTTGGTGCAATTTGACCGAATAAACTGGGTAATGTTGAAGTAACAATAGCTAGGTAGATCAAACATTCACCTTGCTCGGTCTTTGAAGCCCATGACAGTTAATCAACGCCGGCTTCTGCTAAAAAAATGTTCAACGTCAGCTAATAGAACGGAACTTTCGCATGAACATGAATTTTCGTGTGCCTTACCTTCTTGAACACAGTACAGATGTAGACGTTCATACATACGCACATACACTTATCCTATGATCGCACGCACGCACACACGTACACCCTATCTTTATGAGCACCTTCGACAGACTGAGCCGGCACATCATCTTGAGATTAACTAAGTCACCACAGACGCTTTCGTAGTCGACGACAATGTCTCATCCCACTGAACGCACACCGCGGGAAGGCCTGAAATAAGTTCATTAAATGCGAGAACCAATCTCAAGTCTGGAATTTGAACTATGATAGGCAGGGAATATCACTGTCCTCCTAACATCCAAATTGGGTTGCGAAACATGAAAAACATGACCAGAAAATGGTGCAAAATTTACCGTAAAACTAAAGAAAGAAAACATGACCCTTTTTTGAAAAAAAAACAAGTGAGCAAAGTATACTAGCCGACCTGTATACTGGAAGTAGTGGGACTTTGCGCTGACATCTACCGACGAGCTCACAGAAACGCAGGCCCGTATTCAGCACAAACGGGAAGATTCACCGCGTCGTCTACACAGTTCCTTCTGGCATCAGATGTTAGAACTTTTGCTGAAAAAGAAAGGGATTAGATGTTAGAACTTACTACGACATACGCGCATCTTGCTTCTAGCCGGTTCAGCCCCACGAATGAAAAAGTGTGCACTGCACATCACACTGGAGTGCAAATTAAAGAAGCCGAAAGGCATTTACGGTTTCCCGTGTTGGAGAACTGAAAGCCCGACCTTTTCTCCGGAACCGATCACCGGGGTCGCCATCATGTCACCGGCCGGTCGGACGCGTGCATGCATCGCCGCGCCGACAGGGAAACGAGGAAAGACACGGAGATCTCCATCGAGATAGCCATGGCCCGCGTGTTCGACGCTCCGAGAGCATTGCGCCGGTACGTGCATGCATCTCATGTTGCAACTCAGTGTTGTGGAGGGGTCGGTTGTCCGAGCTTGCGACCCCCCGGGGATGCAGCGCCGGCCCATGAGCTCCACGAAAACGGGAGGAAACAAAATTTTGGCACCTCCTCCCGACAGGAAGATCGGCCCTGCACCTGCATGGCTGCACCTCAGCTTGTCCCTCTGCACCAACGATTCGTAACATCTCTACTGTACCAGGAAGATCGGTCATGTCCCGTTGATAATCGTTGGTACTTAGGATGTTTCCCTACTGTTGAGGTGGGTTATTTGGAGCCTAGATCCATCCATATCAAAAGAGAATACGCGTTTTGACATTACGATAGTGTCAGAAAATGTTTCATATTTTGATATAGAGGGGGTATTAATTAAAGGACGCCAATATCTGGCGTTCGGTCGCTGGGGAGGAACACCACCAATAGATTCGTTCGTGCGCGCGGGGGTGGGGTGGGGGGAGGGGGGCAGCTAGTACAAGAAAGTAATATCAACTACCTCATCTCAAAAGATTTATTATGTAGAACAGCTAGTACAAGAAAAAGGAAAAATGTCATCATATATAAATCATGCACGGCAGATTTATAAAAAAAATGCCATGATAAAAACATGCCTTGATGAAAAATGTCATGATAAAAAAAAATTCATCTTCTAATAATAAAAATGACATCCTCTTATAATAAAAAAATGGCATCCTCTTTACAATAAATTCCATCCTCTTATAATAAAAATGCCACCCTCTTTACAAAATGACTTACACTTCAAAGTAAATGGCATCCTCCTATAATAAAAATGCCATCCTCTTTATAAAAAATGCCATGATAAAAAAATGTCATCCTATTATAATAAAAAAATGCCATTCTCTTTATAAAAAATGTCATGATCAAATTCAAATAATGACATCCTTTTATAGTAAAAATGTCATCCTCTTATAAACCAAAATGCCATCCTCTTATTATTAAAATGACATTTTATTTTAATTAAAAATGACATCCTCTTAATAATAATAAATGAAATGTTATTAGTTATTAAAATGAAAATGCTCTTGATAATAAAACTACCATCCTCTAAGTAACAAAAATGCCATATATTAGTTACTAAAAATGCCGTGCTCATGATAAAAAACTGCAAATGCAAGGGGGGAAATCAATTTGAAAAGTTTGAGATTTTTTCATTTCAAAAACGAAAAACAAAAAATATTAACTTCAAAACAATAGATAAAGATGTTTAGAAAAAAGCAACCTCCCCTCCTATGTTCCCTCTTGCGCTTTAGGTGCCGCCATACGTGTGCGCGACACCTAAAGTCGCTACCCGTGTAATTTCTGCCCCCACCCTATCAATGGAGTGATAAGCAACCTTGCGTATTACAGAATAAAAAAAGCACAACAACCCAGGTTGTAACGCATATGCTTACTACAGCTGGAGGGCGTGAGTTCAAAACCCACCCGGTGCGTCTCTCTTGCGCGATTTTTTGGAAAATCCTAGATAGTTGTGAGATGTCAATTGCTACAAAGTTTAGGGTCTCTTTCGCAAGGTGCAAAAATCATAAGAACAGGAAAAACATAGGATTGCAATATCATGCCCATTTGAATCTCATAGGATTTTGATATGTTTGATTGCGTCCCGCAAAAAACAAAGAATTTTTTTCAAGAGGTTTTAGTGGATGTTAAAATCTCTACAATATAGTGCAGAGAAATTAATTTGGAGTACATAATTCAATCGTATGAATCAAACGCCCCTCGTAGAAAAAAAATTCTAAGGATTTTAATCCTTAAAAAATCCTAGAATCACAGAGGCCCTTGTAGTCTACTCGCCATTCAATATGCAATCCAAAAATATGTTCAATTTTAAGAGAATCTTTACTGGCATGTATTGTAGGTTACATAATTCAATAGGAGTACAGTACTAACAGCAGATAGAGGGAAAAGATAGAGTAGTACACTATCAGCATTTTATAGTAGTAGTAGTGAGTCGCACGCCCTGCACACGGGTACATATGAACCTGCTTTTCAAAAATGTTAAACAAAATTTTGTGCATACATGTTCACAAAAATATGTCCGCGGCACAAAGTTTTGTGAAAAAAGTATTTTTATTTTGTCTCCGTAAAAGGACAAATTTTAGTGCTTCTAAATAGCGTTTCGTCGCACAATATTTTGCCTTTTTTGCACAGGCTACAAAAAAGTTGTTTTTCCGTGAAACTTTCTGCACATACATAGAATATGGAGATGTCTGCGCGCACTTTTTTTAGAAATTTTTGGCATTTCAAAATGTGTTTTCCAAAATGAATTTATATGTACCGGGTTTATCCATGCACTTTCCCGCAGTGTACCCATACGGAGACCACATGCCCGCAGTCAAAAGTGACTGTAACCAGATGCGCGACGGCTGTCGCAAACTCGGAGTTTCAGTAGTACTCCCTCCGTTTCGAAATGTAGGTTTTTTAGAGATTTCACTATAAACTACGTACGGATGTATATAGATGCATTTTAAGTATAGATCTATTCATTTTGCTTCGTACGTAATTCACTAATGAAATCTTTACAAAGACTTATATTTAGGAACGGAGAGAGTAAATGACAAATGAAGCAGAAAAAGGCGTCCAACAAAGTGGAGGGTGAATCTTTGTGCTTCTCACAGATAACCCCGAGTCCCCTCGCTGTCCCACGGCAGGGGGAGCACTGTCAATTTTCTGTCAGTGGCATGCCAGCGCCAATAGCTCGTCAATGTGGAGTACTCCGTACTGTTCGTGCTGCATTTGTCAGTGTGATGTTACTGATCTCGTGTCTTTGTAGCTTCCCGGTCCGATTGTGTTTAGTATGCTAAGGCATGAAGATAACTATGTGAGAGGCTCTGGTTTGTACAGGGATCCATCCAGAACCCGATCGCGGCAGTCAAACACGCGTGCCCGTGAGGTATGCTTCCCTGTCCAGCCAGATTTTGTACGGTACGTCAGAGTTAGTTGCGGTAGGAGCATAGGGATCCCCTGTCCAGCCAGATTTTGTACAGCGAGTCACCCCACTGTCAGGGCGTCAGGCCCTTCAGTAGTGCCTGTTCCTCACCAGTTCCGGTTCCTCCGCGATGCCTTTGACTTGTTTGCTTTTCTGGCCACAAAAGTTTGACCTGCTTCTTACAACTCGAAGACATCGTAACACGATATTGTTGCTATACGGTGCTTTCTTTCCCGTAATTTCAAAAGAGGCTAATTAGTGTTGGGACTTGAGGCAGAACAAAATGTCAAGAACGCCAGTGGGTGCTGCCACCAGCTTTGCCGAGCAAACGAGCACACTGGAGAAAAATCCATCAAAGCAATGGACTCCCTGGTGCCACGAGAGCTGATCAGCTCGATCGGTTCTGTCCCGCGTCCGTGGGCGCCGGCGAGTCCAGAGCGCCGACCCGGCGGGGACAAGGGGTTGTGCGCGGCCGGCCCACGGCAGCCGCGTCCCTTTCCGGTTTCCCCAACTGAATAGCCTAGCCCACGGCAGCATAAACAGCGGCGTGACACAGCCTCCGATCGATGATAAAACATGGGCCACTTTGTTGCAACTGCCGACCAGGCCGCGGCAAGGGAAAGTTTCACTCATGCATCACCCCTTTGCTGCGTAATTCTTCTGGTTTAGGCAAAAGCATCCCCACGCTTTTGGTACTCGATAAAGGAAATAAAAGCCAGAGCGAGAGATTAGACGGAAACCTACAACCCTACCGCACATTGTTGCTGGCTAGTGTAGAAATGGCATAGGCAGGCGAAAGGGGGTGGCTTCTCTTATCATGCTCGTAGCCTCAAATATTTCGAATAAGCGCAAGGGCGAGATTTTTCAACAACAAATCAACAACCCCCCGTCATCATCTCGCGCATCTGAGGCGAGGCTACTAATTAAGTCATGACAAGAATTGTAATTTTCGTTCTTCCATGACTAAATTTAGTTCATCCACGACTAAATCTAATCTGGGCTCCACTTTAGTGCACCCTTTCTTCCAAAGGTAGTTTTGTCTTTTTGATCTATACAACAAAATTAGGTGCACATATGCCACTAACCCATACCAAACTTACACCATAGGGTTTTTATGTAAGTGCGAGATCTTGGACAAGGGTCATTACAAGTGCACTCTTTTTATATTGAGAAGTGTGAGCCCACTTGGCCCTTCACCAACATTGCAAATAGATAACTTTGGTAACTATGGATAGAGAAAGGTACTCTGGTGCGGTCTTCGACGACCAAGTAGAGGCGAACGACTACATCTTAGAGTCTCGCCACTTTGGCCCTCAATGAGCCATAAATGGCGCCAATACCATATTGGACGAGTGTATTGATAACCTCACCTCCGACTTACATGCTGAGTTGCGTGAAACCGAAACTCGCAACAAGGACTATCTCGACGCCAAGTTGGACGCGTGTCGTGGATTTAACATGGCAGATGCCCCATTGAAAAGACTTAGGTGTGGAGTCATCGCAACGTAGGTTAGCTCGAAGGGGTTGAACGGGACAAATGACACAAGGGATTTACCTAGGTTCGGCCCCTCGCAACAAGGTAAAAGCCTACTTCCTGCTTCTAGTTGTATTGCTTGAGTTTCGGTTACAAGGGAACGAATACGCTTGACCTAGTTATCGATTGGTTGTTTCTTGAGTTAACCCGCCGCCAGGTCTCGCCTTTATATACACAGGTCAAGGTCCGGCGGCTTACAAGAGTCCGGGTCGGATCACACAAGGTAACTGATCCCGGTTCTAATTTCCTTGCTGTATAGAGAAAGTCATCATCGGGCGGCTCACACCTTCGGGTCTCGAGCCACCTCCGAGTCTTGGGCCTTCAATAGCCTGCTGATGAGTCACCATCTTCACATCTTGTCTTCTTGGGCCCGCTTGGGCCCTCTGCCATGAATCGCCAATGGTGTAACCCGGCCCCTCCTGGGCGGGTCACACCTCGGGGTTATATCCCCAACATTAGGCCCCAAATTGATTTGAACTGGTTCATGTCACTCTTCATCCTTTGGTTGGCGAATCTCTTAAACTCCTTCGATATTTAAACTGACAAACTTTCATAACCCGCCATGACGAAAGATGATGTCATGTTATTAATTTCAGAAAAATCCCATGACATCACAACGGATCTTTGCATTAATCAGTCCTTCCGAGAATCGAGGCGCCTTTGCTGTTAAGATAATGATGATAGCTCCTTGATTTATGTGCCTGCTGTTTACTGTTTCACCTTTTCCTTATAAATAGGTATATGGGGGGTTCATTTTTTACTTTTACCACGTCCCTCTCTCTTCTTCTTCCTTGCGTCGAGCGCCGCCGTCAGAGCTCCGCCACCGCCGTTCCTCTTCAGCGACCTCAACACCGGCCGCTGCATCAACGTGAACGAACAAGAGAACCGCGGCGCACGTCCGCTCACCATCACCATCGTCAGGTACCACTTTCGGGCCCTTTCAGATCCGCACTAGGTCATCGTTGAAGGAAATATGCCCTAGAGGCAATAATAAAGTTTTTATTTTATATTTCCTTATTCATGATAAATGTTTATTATTCATGCTAGAATTGTATTGATTGGAAACCTAAATACATGTGTGAATACATAGACAAACATGGTGTCCCTAGTGAGCCTCTACTTGACTAGCTCGTTGATCAAAGATGGTTAAGGTTTCCTGACCATGGACATGAATAGTCATTTGATAACGGGATCACATCATTAGGAGAATGATGTGATGGACAAGACCCATCCGTTAGCTTAGCATATTGATCGTTCAGTTTTATTGCTATTGCTTTCTTCATGTCAAATACATATTCCTTCGACTATGAGATTATGCAACTCCCGAATACTGGAGGAATGCCTTGTGTGCTATCAAACGTCACAACGTAACTGGGTGATCATAAAGATGCTCTACAGGTATCTCCGAATGTGTTTGTTGGGCTGGCATAGATCGAGATTAGGATTTGTCACTCTGAGTATCGGAGAGGTATCTCTGGGCCCTCTCGGTAATACACATCATAAGAAGCCTTGCAAGCTAAGTGACTAACGAGTTAGTTACATGATGATGTATTACAGGACGAGTAAAGAGACTTGCCGGTAACGAGATTGAACTAGGTATGAAGATACCGACGATCGAATCTCGGCAAGTAACATACCGATGGACAAAGGGATGACATAACGGTTCGACCGATAAATATCTTCGTAGAATATGTAGGAGCCAATATGAGCATCCAGGCTCCGCTATTGGTTATTGACCGGAGAGGTGTCTCGGTCATGTCCACATAGTTCTCGAACCCGTAGGGTCGCACGCTTAATGTTCGATGACGATATAATATTATATGAGTTATGTGATTTGGTGATCGAATGGTGTTCGGAGTCCTGGATGAGATCACGGACATGACGAGGAGTCTCGAAATGGTCGAGAGGTAAAGATTGATATATAGGGCGATGGTATTCGGATACCAGAAGTGTTCCGGAGAGTATCAGGTACTTATCGGGTCACCAGAAGGTGTTTCGGGTACCCCCGGCTTCCTATGGGCCATATGGGCCTTGTGAAGGAACACACCAGCCCACAAGGGGCTGGTGCACCCTATAAGGCTATAGGAGGAGGATAAGGAAAGGGGGAAAGGGAAAGGAAAGTGTGGATTAGGATTCCCACTTCCTTCCCTCACCCCCCCTCTTTCCTCCCCCTTCATGCATATAAGGAAAGGGGGGAGGCCGAATTGGGGAGGACCCCAAGTAGGATTTCTCCTACTTGGGGTGCCCCCTTGGCTGCCTCTCCTCCCCTCCAACCTATATATATATGTGTGTGTGTGTGTGGGGGGGGGGTGATACGTCTCCAACGTATCTATAATTTATGAAGTATTCATGCTGTTATATTATCATTCTTGGATGTTTTACAATCATTTTATAGCAACTTTATATCATTTTTTGGGACTAACCTATTGACCCAGTGCCCAGTGCCAGTTGCTGTTTTTTGCTTGTTTTTTACACGGAAGGAAATCAATATCAAACGGAGTCCAAACACCGCAAAACTTTTTGGAGATTTTTTATGGACCAGAACACCCAAGATGGGCCAGAGCAGCACCTGGGGTGTGCCCCGAGGGGGGGCACAACCCACCAGGGCGCGCCTGGGCCCCCAGGCGCGCCCAGGTGGGTTGTGCCCACCTCGGTGGCCTCCCACACCCCCTCTTTACCCTATAAATTCACAAATATTCCAAAACCCTTCGGGGTTAACCCAGATCAGAAGTTCCGCCGCCGCAGGCCTCTGTAGCCACCGAAAACCAATCTAGACCCTTTCTGGCACCCTTCCGGAGGAGGGAATCATCACCGGTGGCCATCTTCATCATCCCGGCGTCCACCACGATGAGGAGGGAGTAGTCCACCCTCGGGGTTGAGGGTTTGTACTAGTAGCTATGTGTTTAATCTCTCTCTCTCTCTCTCTCTCTCGTGTTCTTGAGATGTCACGATCTTGATGTATCGCGGGCTTTGTTAATATAGTCGGATCATATGGTGTTTTCCCCTCTCTATCTTGTGATGAATTGAGTTTTCCCTTTGAGATTTCGTTGTTATCGGATTGAATACTTTTATGGATTTGAGAACACTTGATATATGTCTTGTAATTGAATACTCGTGGTGACAATGGGGTATCGTATTGATTCACTTGATATATGTTTTGGCACTCAACTCGCGGATTCCCGAGGTGGCATTGAGGTAATCTATGCATAGGGGTTGATGCACGTTCTTGTCTTTGTTTCTCCGGTAGAAATCTTGGGGCACTCTTTGAAGTTCTTTGTGTTGGATTGAGTATTCTGAATATGAATTTGCTTCGGTGTTATTTTAGTACGAACTCTAGGATAGACCGAATGGAAAGAATAACTTTGTGTTATTTTAGTACGAACTCTTGAATAGATCGAACGGAAAGAATAGCTTTGAGGTGGTTTCGTACCCTACAAACAATTTATTCTTATGTTCTCCTCTAGATAGGAACTTTGGAGTGATTCTTCATCGCACTTTGAGGGACGGTTATATGATCCAATTATATTAGCACTGTTGAGAGGTTGCACTAGCGAAAGTACGGACCCTAGGTCTCATTTTCAAGCATTGCAATACCGTTTTTGTGCCCGTTTACTATTCGCTACCTTGCTGTTTTTATTTATTCAGATTATAAAAATATATTTCTACCATCAATATTACACTTTTATCACCATCTCTTCGCCGAACTAGTGCACCTATACAATTTTCCATTGTATTGGGTGTGTTGGGGACACAAGAGATTTCTTGTATTTGGTTGCAGGGTCGTTTGAGAGAGACCATCTTCATCCTACACGTCTCACGGATTGATAAACCTTAGGTCATCCACTTGAGGGAAAATTGCTACTGTCCTACAAAACTCTGCGCTTGGAGTCCCAACACGTGTCTAAAAGAATAAAGTTGCGTAGTAGACATCAGGGGGCACCGCTAGAACACAGAACATCTATTCCTAGCAATGTGTGGCGCCCCCCTCCAAAATTTACGCCCCCGGTCATATCTTCGTAGTGATTAGGCGAAGCGCTGCACGGATCACATTACCATCATCGTCACCACGCCGTCGTGCTAACGGAACTCATCTATTTCCTCGACACCTTGCTGGATCAAGAGGACGAGGGACGTCATCACGCTGAACGTATGCAGAACTCGGAGGTGCCGTACGTTTGGTACTTGATCGGTGGAGCTAGAAGAAGTTCGACTACATTAACCGCGTTGTCAAACGCTTCCGCTTTCGGTCTACGAGGGTACATGGACACACTCTTCCCCCCTCGTTCCTATGCATCTCCTAGATAGATCTTGCATGAGCGCAGGATTTTTTTTTTGAAATTGCATGCTACGTTTCACAACAATCGTCCCTTCGCAAGTTCGTCGGCGTTCATCGCAGTTCTTCATAGCTCTGAATAGATCCTGCCTTCCAATCTAAAAACACCGTAGAAATAATGTGGCAGCCAGTTTAGCATCCATATTGCATCTCAAATAGATCTTCTTTTTCTTTAGAATCGGTATCAGCCCGCTAGTTCTTCCACAACCATGTTCTAGGTTTAGCCATTTCTTTTATTTTGTAACGCTGCAGTAGATCCAAAATTATGGGCAAAAATTGTGAAACTTGTTTTTCTCACACTTAGCAGAATTTCTTCAACCTCAGATTCATATACGACCGCTCTACCAACGCCATTCATGCGCCTTAAGTAATAGTCTTATAACCCGCCAGTCTTTTAGCCAGCTTATCTGTAATGCCCATAACCCGCCTAGAGCTCCGAACATGCCTTTGCAATTTGACTTATCAATATGCTGCTTCATAACTTTGATGATCATACCTTATTCATGCGCCTTAAGTGGGAGATTGAAGGAAATATGCCCTAGAGGAAATAATAAAGTTGTTATTTATATTTCCTTATATCATGATAAATGTTTATTATTCATGCTAGAATTGTATTAACCGGAAACTTAGTACATGTGTAATACATAGACAAACAGAGTGTCCCTAGTATGCCTCTACTTGACTAGCTCGTTAATCAAAGATGGTTAAGTTTCCTAGCCATAGACATGTGTTGTCATGTGATGAACGGGATCACATCATTAGAGAATGATGTGATGGAAAAGACCCATCTGTTAGCTTAGCATAATGATCATTTAGTTTTATTGCTATTTATTTCTTCATGACTTATACATGTTCCTCTAACTATAAGATTATGCAACTCCCGAATACCGGCGGAACACCTTGTGTGCTATCAAACGTCACAAAGTAACTGGGTGATTATAAAGATGCTCTACAGGTGTCTCCGAAGGTGTTTGTTGAGTTGGCATAGATCGAGATTAGGATTTGTCACTTCGAGTATCGGAGAGGTATCTTTGGGCCCTCTCGGTAATGCACATCACTATAAGCCTTGCAAGCAATGTGAGTAATGAGTTAGTTGCAGGATGATGCATTACGAAACGAGTAAAGAGACTTGCCAGTAATGAGATTGAACTAGGTATGATGATACCGACGATCGAATCTCGAGCAAGTAACATACCGATGACAAAGGGAACAACGTATGTTGTTATGCGGTTTGACCGATAAAGATCTTCGTAGAATATATAGGAGCCAATATGAGCATCCAGGTTCCGCTATTGGTTATTGACCGGCGATGTGTCTCGGTCATGTCTACATAGTTCTCGAACCCGTTGGGTCTGCACGCTTAACGTTCGATGACGATTTGTACTATGAGTTATGTGATTTGATGACCAAAGTCTGTTCGGAGTCCCGGATGAGATCACGAACATGACGAGGAGTGTCGAAATGTTCGAGAGGTAAAGATTCGTATATTGGAAGGTTACATTCAGATACAGGAATGGTTCGGGATGTTTCAGATGAGTTTCGGAGTACCGGGGGTTACCGGACCCCCCCGGGAAGTTAATGGGCCATCACGAGCCTTCGTGGAGAAGAGAGAGGGCCGGCCAGGAGGTGGCGCGCGCCCCCCTTGCCAGTTCGAATTGGACAAGGGGTGGGGGCGGCGCCCCCCCTTTCCCTCTCCTACTCCTCCTCTCTTTCCCCCTTTGCTACTCCGGAGAAGGAAAAAGGAGAGCGGAATCCTACTAGGACTAGGGAGTCCTAGTAGGACTCCCCACACGTGGCATGCCCCCCTTGGGCCGGCCTCCTCCTCCTCCCCCCTTTATATATGTGGGAGGGGGCACCCCAAAGACACACCATGTCTTCTCTTAGCCGTGTGCGGTGCCCCCTCAACAGTTACACACCTCGGTCATATCGTCGTAGTGCTTAGGCGAAGCGCTACGCCGGTAACTTCATCATCACCGTCGCCACACCGTCGTGCTGATGGAACTCTCCCTCGGCCTCAACTAGATCAAGAGCTCGAGGGACGTCATCGAGCTGAACGTGTGCTGAACACGGAGGTGCCGTACATTCGGTGCTTGGATCGGTTGGATCATGAAGACGTTCCACTACATCAGCCGCGTTACTAAACGCTTCCGCTTTTGGTCTACGAGGGTACGTGGACACACTCTCCCCGCTTGTTGCTATGCATCTCCTAGATAGATCTTGCATGATCATAGGAATTTTTTTGAAATACTGCATTCCCCAAAAGTGGCATCCGAGCCAAGTCTATGCGCAGATGTTATATGGACGAGTAGAACACAAAGAGTTGTGGGTGATAATAGTCATATTGCTTACCACCAACGTCTTACTTTGATTCGGCGGTATTGTTGGATGAAGCGGCCTGGAGCGACATTACATGACCGCGTTCATGAGACTGGTTCTACCGACGTGCTTCACACACAGGTGGCTAGCGGGTGTCAGTTTCTCCAACTCTAGTTGAATCGAGTTTGACTACGGCCGGTCCTTGTTTAAGGTTAAAACAACATACTAGAAGCCCGTAGCAGCCACGTAAAACTTGCAACAACAAAGTAGAGGACGTCTAACTTATTTTTGCAGGGCATGTTGTGATGTGATATGGTCAAGACGTGATGAGATATAAATTGTTGTATGAGATGATCATGTTTTGTAACCGCTATCGGCAACTGGCAGGAGCCTTATGGTTGTCGCTTTATTGTATGAAATGTAATTGCTTTAGTTTATCACTAAGCGGTAGCGATAGTCGTAGAAGCAATAGTTGGCGAGACGACAACGATGCTTCGATGAAGATCAAGGTGTCAAGACGGTGACCATCAAGATCATGACGGTGCTTTGGAGATGGAGATCAAAGGCACAAGATGATGATGGCCATATCATGTCACATATTTTGATTGCATGTGATGTTTATCCTTTATGCATCTTATTTTTCTTAGTACGACGGTAGCATTATAAGATGATCCCTCACTAAATTTCAAGGTATAAGTGTTCTCCCTAAGTATGCACCGTTGATACAGTTCGTCGTGCCGAGACATCACGTGATGATCGAGTGTGATAAGCACTACGTCCACATACAACGGGTGCAAGCCAATTTTGCACACGCATAATACTTGGGTTAAACTTGACGAGCCTAGCATATGCAGATATGGCCTCAGAACACTAAGACCGAAAGGTCGAACATGAATCATATAGTAGATATGATCAACATAGTGATGTTCACCATTGAAAACTACTCCATCTCACGTGATGATCAGACATGGTTTAGTTGATTTGGATCACGTGATCATTTAGATGACTAGAGGGATGTCTATCTAAGTGGGAGTTCTTAAGTAATATGATTAATTGAACTTTAATTTATCATGAACGTAGTACCTGATAGTATTTTGCATGTCTATGTTGTTGTAGATCAGTGGCCCGTGCTACCGTTCCTTTGAATTTTAATGCGTTCCTAGAGAAAGCTAAGTTGAAAGATGATGGTAGCAATTACATGGACTGGGTCCGTAACTTGAGGATTATCCTCATTGCTGCATAGAAGAATTATGTCCTGGAAGCACCGCTAGGTGCAAGACCCGCTGCAGGAGCAACACTGGACGTTATGAACGTCTGGCAGAGCAAAGCCGATGACTACTCGATAGTTCAGTGTGCCATGCTTTACGGCTTAGAATCGGGACTTCAACGACGTTTTGAACATCATGGAGCATATGAGATGTTCCAGGAGTTGAAGTTAATATTTCAAGCAAATGCCCGGATTGAGAGATATGAAGTCTCCAATAAGTTCTATAACTGCAAGATGGAGGAGTAGTTCTGTCTGTGAACATATACTCAGAATGTCTGGGTACCACAACCACTTGACTCAACTGGTGAGTTAATCTTCCTGATGATAGTGTCATTGACAGAGTTCTTCAATCACTGCCACCAAGCTACAAAAGCTTCGTGATGAACTATAATATGCAAGGGATGGATAAGACAATTCCTGAGCTCTTCGCGATGCTAAAGGCTACGGAGGTAGAAATCAAGAAGGAGCATCAAGTGTTGATGGTTAACAAGACCACTAGTTTCAAGAAAAAGGGCAAAGGGAAGAAGGGGAACTTCAAGAAGAACGGCAAGCAAGTTGCTGCTCAAGTGAAGAAGCCCAAGTCTGGACCTAAGCTTGAGACTGAGTGCTTCTACTACAAAGGGACTGGTCACTGGAAGCGGAACTGCCCCAAGTATTTGGCGGATAATAAGGATGGCAAAGTGAAAGGTATATTTGATATACATGTCATAGATGTGTACCTTACTAATGCTCGTAGTAGCGCCTCGGTATTTGATACTGGTTCTGTTGCTCATATTTGGAACTCGAAACAGGGGCTATGGATTAAACGAAGATTGGCTAAGGACGAGGTGACGATGCGCGTGGGAAATGGTTCCAAAGTCGATGTGATCGCCGTCGACACGCTACCTCTACATCCACCTTCAGGATTAGTTTTAGACCTGAATAATTGTTATTTGGTGCCAGTGTTAAGCACGAACATTATATCTGGATCTGGTTTGATGCGAGACGGTTATTCATTTAAATCAGAGAATAATGGTTGTTCTATTTATATGAGTAATATCTTTTATGGTCATGCACCCTTGATGAGTGGTCTATTTTTGTTGAATCTTGATTGTAGTGATACACATATTCATAATATTGAAGCCAAAAGATGCAAGGTTAATAATGATAGTGCAACTTATTTGTGGCACTGCCGTTTAGGTCATATTGGTGTAAAACGCATGAAGAAACTCCATGCTGATGGGCTTTTGGAATCACTTGATTATGAATCACTTGATACTTGCGAACCATGCCTCATGGGCAAGGTGACTAAGACTCCGTTCTCCGGAACAATGGAGCGCGCAACAGACTTGTTGGAAATAATACATACTGATGTATGTGGTCCGATGATGTTGAGGTTTGCGGCGGGTATCGTTATTTTCTATCCTTCACAGATGATTTGAGCAGACATGGGTATATCTACTTGATGAAACATAAGTTTGAAACACTTGAAAAGTTAAAAGAATTTCAGAGTGAAGTGGAAAATCATCGTAACAAGAAAATAAAGTTTCTACGATCTGATTGTGGAGGCGAATATTTGAGTTATGAGTTTGGTCTTCATTTGAAACAATATGGAATAGTTTCGCAACTCACGCCACCTGGAAGACCACAGCGTAACGGTGTGCCCGAACGTCGTAATCGTACTTTATTAGATATGGTGCGATCTATGATGTCTCTTACCGATTTACCACTATCGTTTTGGGGTTATGCTTTAGAGACGGCTGCATTCACGTTAAATAGGGCACCATCTAAATCCGTTGAGACGACACCATATGGACTGTGGTTTGGCAAGAAACCTAAGCTGTCATTTCTTAAAGTTTGGGGCTGCGATGCTTATGTGAAAAAGCTTCAACCTGATAAGCTCGAACCCAAATCGGAGAAATGTGTCTTCATAGGATACCCAAAGGAGACTGTTGGGTACACCTTCTATCATAGATCCGAATGCAAGATATTCGTTGCTAAGAATGGATCCTTTCTAGAGAAGGAGTTTCTCTTGAAAGAAGTGAGTGGGAGGAAAGTAGAACTTGATGTGGTAATTGTACCTGCTCCCGAATTGGAAAGTAGTTCATCACAGAAATCAGTTCCAGTGATTCCTACACCAATTAGTGAGGAAGCTAATGATGATTATCATGAAACTTCAGATCAAGTTACTACCAAACCTCGTTGGTCAACCAGAGTAAGATCCGCACCAGAGTGGTATGGTAATCCTGTTGTGGAGGTCATGTTACTAGACAATGATGAACCTACGAACTATGAGGAAGCGATGTTGAGCCCAGATTCCGCGAAATGGCTTGAGGCCATGAAATCTGAGATGGGATCCATGTATGAGAACAAAGTGTGGACTTTGGTTGACTTGCTCGATGATCGGCAAGCCATAGAGAACAAATGGATCTTCAAGAAAAAGATTGACGCTGACGGTAATGTTACTATCTACAAAGCTTGACTTGTTGCGAAAGGTTTTCGACAAGTTCAAGGAGTTGACTACGATGAGACCTTCTCACCCGTAGCGATGCTTAAGTCTGTCTAAATCATGTTAGCAATTGCCGCATTTTTATGATTATGAAATTTGGCAAATGGATGTCAAAACTGCATTTCTTAATGGATATCTTAAAGAAGAGTTCTATATGATACAACCATAAGGTTTTGTCGATCCTAAAGGTGCTAACAAAGTGAGCAAGCTCGAACGATCCATTTATGGACTGGTGCAAGCCTCTCGGAGTTGGAATAAACGTTTTGATAGTATGATCAAAGCATATGGTTTTATACAGACTTTTGGAGAAGCCTGTATTTACAAGAAAGTGAGTGGGAGCTCTATAGCATTTCTGATATTATATGTAGATGACATATTGTTGATCGGAAATGATATAGAATTTCTGGATAGCATAAAAGGATACTTGAATAAGAATTTTTCAATGAAAGACCTCGGTGAAGCTGCTTATATATTGGGCATCAAGATCTATAGAGATAGATCAAGATGCTTAATTGGACCTTCACAAAGCACATACCTTGATAAAGTTTTGAAGAAGTTAAAATGGATCAGTCAAAGAAAGGGTTCTTGCCTGTGTTACAAGGTGTGAAGTTGAGTTAGACTCAATGCCTGACCACTGCAGAAGATAGAGAGAAAATGAAAGTCATTCCCTATGCTTCAGCCATAGGTTCTATCATGTATGCAATGCTATGTACCAGAACTGATGTGTGCCTTGCTATTAGTTTAGCAGGGAGGTACCAAAGTAATCCAGGGGTGGATCACTGGATAGCGGTCAAGAACATCCTGAAATACCTGAAAAGGACTAAGGATATGTTTCTCGTTTATGGAGGTGACAAAGAGCTCGTCGTAAATGGTTACGTCGATGCAAGCTTTGACACTGATCCGGATGACTCTAAGTAACAAACCAGATACACATTTATATTGAATGGTGGAGTTGTCAGTTCGTGCAGTTCCAAGCAAAGCGTCGTGGCGGGATCTATGTGTGAAGCGGAGTACATAGCTGCTTCGGAAGCAGCAAATGAAGGAGTCTGGATGAAGGAGTTCATATCCGATCTAGGTGTCATACCTAGTGCATCGGGTCCAATGAAAATCTTTTGTGACAATACTGGAGCAATAGCCTTGGCGAAGGAATCCAGATTTCACAAGAGAACCAAACATATCAAGAGACGCTTCAATTCCATCGGCGATCAAGTCAAGGAGGGAGACATAGAGATTTGCAAAATACACACGGATCTGAATGTTGCAGACTCGTTGACTAAGCCTTTCTCACGAGCAAAACATGATTAGCACCAAGACTCCATGGGTGTTAGAATCATTACTATGTAATCTAGATTATTAACTCTAGTGCAAGTGGGAGACTGAAGGAAATATGCCCTAGAGGATATAATAAAGTTGTTATTTATATTTCCTTATATCATGATAAATGTTTATTATTCATGCTAGAATTGTATTAACCGGAGACTTAGTACATGTGTGAATACATAGACAAACAGAGTGTCCCTAGTATGCCTCTACTTGACTAGCTCGTTAATCAAAGATGGTTAAGTTTCCTAGCCATAGACATGTGTTGTCATTTGATGAACGGGATCACATCATTAGAGAATAATGTGATGGACAAGACCCATCCGTTAGCTTAGCATAATGATAGTTTAGTTTTATTGCTATTGCTTTCTTCATGACTTATACATGTTCCTCTGACTATGAGATTATGCAACTCCCGAATACCGGAGGAACACCTTGTGTGCTATCAAACGTCACAACGTAACTGGGCGATTATAAAGATTCTCTGCAGGTGTCTCCGAAGGTGTTTTTTGAGTTGGCATAGATCGAGATTAGGATTTTTCACTCCGAGTATCGGAGAGGTATCACTGGGCCCTCTCGGTAATGCACATCACTATAAGCGTTGCAAGCAATGTGACCAACGAGTTAGTTGCGGGATGATGCATTATGGAACGAGTAAAGAGACTTGCCGATAACGAGATTAAACTAGGTATGATGATACCGACGATCGAATCTCAGGCAAGTAACATACTGATGACAAAGGGAAAAACGTATGTTGTTGTGTGGTTTGACCGATAAAGATCTTCGTAGAATATGTAGGAGCCAATATGAGCATCCAGGTTACGCCATTGGTTATTGACCGGAGATGTGTCTCGGTCATGTCTACATAGTTCTCGAACCCGTAGGGTCCGCACGCTTAACGTTCAATGACGATTTGTATTATGAGTTATGTGATTTGATGACCGAAGTTTGTTCGGAGTCACGGATGAGATCACAGACATGACGAGGAGTCTTGAAATGTTCGAGAGGTAAAGATCCATATATTGGAAGGTTACATTCAGACACCGGAATGGTTCGGGATGTTTCGGAGTACCGCGGGTTACCGGAACCCCCCCGGGAAGTTAATGGGCCATCATGGGCCTTAGTGGAGAAGAGAGAGGGCCGGCCAGGAGGTGGCGCCCCCCTTGCCAGTCCGAATTGGACAAGGGGTGGGGGCGGTGCCCCCCTTTGCCTCTCCTAGTCCTCCTCTCTTTCCCCCTTTGCTACTCCGGAAAAGGAAAAAGGAGAGCGGAATCCTACTAGGACTAGGGAGTCCTAGTAGGACTCCCCATACCTGGCACGCCCCCTTGGGCCGACCTCCTCCTCCTTCCCCCTTTATATACGTGGGAGCGGGGCACCCCAAAGACACACCAAGTCTTCTCTTAGCCGTGTGCGGTGCCCCCCTCAACAGTTACACACCTCGGTCATATCGTCGCAGTGCTTAGGCGAAGCCCTGCGCCGGTAACTTCATCATCACTGTCGCCATGCCGTCGTGCTGACGGAACTCTCCCTCGGCCTGAACTAGATCAAGAGCTCGAGGGACGTCATCGAGCTGAACGTGTGCTGAACACGGAGGTGCCGTACGTTCGGTGCTTGGATCGGTTGGATCGTGAAGGCGTTCCACTACATCAACCGCGTTACTAAACACTTCCACTTTTGATCTACGAGGGTACGTGGACACACTCTCCCCGCTCATTACTATGCATCTCCTAGATAAATCTTGCGTGATCGTAGGATTTTTTTTGAAATACTGCGTTTCCCAACAGCTATGTGTTTAATCTCTCTCTCTCTCTCTCTCTCTCTCTCTCTCTCTCTCGTGTTCTTGAGATGCCACGATCTTGATGTATCGCGGGCTTTGTTAATATAGTCGGATCATATGGTGTTTTCCCCTCTCTATCTTGTGATGAATTGAGTTTTCCCTTTGAGATTTCGTTGTTATTGGATTGAATACTTTTATGGATTTGAGAACACTTGATATATGTCTTGCAATTGAATACTCGTGGTGACAATAGGGTATCGTATTGATTTACTTGATATATGTTTTGGCACTCAACTCGCGGATTCCCGAGGTGACATTAGGGTAATCTATGCATAGGGGTTGATGCACGTTCTTGTCTTTGTTTCTCCAGTAGAAATCTTGGGGCACACTTTGAAGTTCTTTGTGTTGGATAGACTATTATGAATATGAATTTGCTTTGGTGTTATTTTAGTACGAACTCTAGGATAGATCGAACGGAAAGAATAGCTTTGTGTTATTTTAGTACGAACTCTTGAATAGATCGAACGGAAAGAATAGCTTCGAGGTGGTTTCGTACCCTACAAACAATTTATTCTTATGTTCTCCTCTAGATAGGAACTTTGGAGTGATTCTTCATCGCACTTTGAGGGACGGTTATATGATCCAATTATATTAGCACTATTGAGAGGTTGCACTAGCGAAAGTACAGACCCTAGGCCTCATTTTCAACAATTGCAATACCCTTTTTGTGCCCGTTTACTATTTTCTACCTTGCTGTTTTTATTTATTCAGATTATTAAAATATATTTCTACCATCAATATTACACTTTTATCACCATCTCTTCGCCGAACTAGTGCACCTATACAATTTTCCATTGTATTGGGTGTGTTGGGGACACAAGAGATTTCTTGTATTTGGTTGCAGGGTTGTTTGAGAGAGACATCTTCATCCTACACCTCTAACGGATTGATAAACCTTAGGTCACCCACTTGAGGGAAAATTGCTACTGTCCAACAAAACTCTGCGCTTGGAGGCCCAACACGTGTCTACAAGAATAAAGTTGCGTAGTAGACATCAGGGGGCACCGGTAGAACACACAACATCTATTACTAGCCAGGTGCGGCGCCCGCTCCACAATTTACGCCTCCGGTCATATCTTCGTAGTGCTTAGGCGAAGCCCTCCGCGGATCACATTACCATCACCGTCACCACGCCGTCGTGCTGACCGAACTCATCTACTTCCTCGACACCTTGCTGTATCAAGAGGGCGAGGGACGTAATCGCGCTGAACGTGTGCAGAACTCGGAGGTGCCGTATGTTCGGTACTTGATTGGTGGAGTTAGAAGAAGTTCGACTACATCAACCGCGTTGTCAAACGCTTCCGCTTTTGGTCTACGAGGGTACGTGGACACACTCTTCCCCCTCGTTGCTATGCATCTCCTAGATAAATCTTGCGTGAGCATAGGATTTTTTTTTGAAATTGCATGCTACGTTTCCCAACAATCGTCCCTTCGCAAGTTCGTCGGCGTTCATCGCAGTTCTTCATAGCTCCGAATAGATCCTGCCTTCCAATCTAAAAACACTGTAGAAATAATGTGGCAGCCAGTTTAGCATCCATATTGCATCTCAAATAGATCTTCTTTTTCTTTAGAATCGGTATCAGCCCACTAGTTCTTCCACAACCATGTTCTAGGTTTAGCCATTTTATTTTATTTTCTAACGCTGCAGTAGATCCAAAATTATGGGCAAAAATTGTGAAACTTGTTTTTCTCACACTTAGCAGAATTTCTTCAACCTCAGATTCATATATGACCGCTTTGCCAACGCCATTCATGCGCCTCAAGTAATAGTCTTATAACCCGCCAGTCTTTTAGCCAGCTTATCTGTAATGCCCATAACCCGCCTAGAGCTCCGAACACGCCTTTGTAATTTGACTTATCAATATGCTGCTTCATAACTTTGATGATCATACCTTATAATTAAGGTGTCTTTTAGTCATAGCCGAGCCGTCTTTCAACACATAAACAGCTTGTGATATACTCATAACCATGACCACCTTACACTTTACATGCCGTAACTTTTCAACTGCCGAAAAATAACTATCGTCAACTAGGAACAGTCCTTGGTTTCCAAGCAGATCCTTGACGATTTCGTAGGTCAGGGCCTATTTGCGAGTCAACAAGACCTTGGATGGCGAGTCAGTAATGGGGAAGTACCCCCTACTCCTGCTGAAGACGAGATCGTAGTCTTTAGTGATCACATACTTAGAGGGTTTACCCCACCCGTGTCTAGGTTCTTCCGAGATCTTCTTCATTATTTTAATCTGCACCCTCAAGATATAGGGCCGAACTCAGTGTCCAATATCTGCCACTTCAAAATCTTCTATGAGGTTTATCTTCAGCCAGCACCCACAGTCCCTCTTTTCGAGGAATTCTTCTATATAAACCGCCAAACCGAATGCAAAAATGGCCCGAGTCAAGAATTAGGTGGGTTCTCAATTCAGAGACGGAGGGATAACAACTTTCCCTCCACCGTCTTACCCAGTCACCCCAAGGGATGGGTAACCACCTGGTTTTACTGTAAAAACACCTCACCTGCCACAGAAAACCCTCTACCTGGGTTTAGAGCTGAGCGTCTTCCACTAAACTTTGACCCGCCAAGCAAAATTATTCCAAAAGAGCATGCCATGGCTCTCCCATTCCTTTCCAGGGCCAAAGCCTTGTTGGCTAACGGGTTACTTGGGGTTGATTTGACCCGATGCTAGGTCTCCTGGAAGATACTCCCTTTAAGCTGCCACCCCGGCTTAATGTATGAATATTCTGGTGAACCAAATGATCCTCAACGGTTCACCAAAGATAACTTTACCGCTGAAGAAGTTTTTAAGACCACGAGGACCCTACTTGACGAGTCTCAATAGAATTGCAACAAAGTGGGCCTACCCCCATTCTTTAAACAGAACCCAGCTCCACTTGTAAGTATTTATCTTTTCTTGCTTCAATATAAGTTAACCCGGCTTTATACCTTGACTTGATCTCTTTTTACGCTTATGCAGGCTGACTCCGCCTTCTGGACCAGGAAACCACAAGCTGCCACCGCAAGCTGGACCAGGAAACCAATTAATATTTTATTCTTGCATTATATATACTGTATTCCAACTTTTTATGGCAAAAACTCATCAAACAAAACCAAAGAATCATCGAAACAAGCACACAACGCAAAGAAAACAGAACCTGTCAAAAAGAGAACAGTCTGTAGCAATCTGGATATTTCGAATACTTATGTAACTCCAAAAATTCCGAAAAATTAGGACCACGTGAACAATTTGTATATTAATCTTCTACAAAAAGAATCAAATCAAAATCCCTCTTCTGTTAATAATGAGAATTATTTTCGTGAGCGCAAAAGTTTCTGTTTTTCAGCAAGATGAAATCAACTATCACCTAACACGATCCTAAAGGCTTTGCTTGGCACAAACACTAATTAAAACACAAAAAACACAATCATAAGAGTAGCATAATTGTGCAAACACTCAAGAACAGAAAGTAAAAAGCAAAAATAAATTTTATTCATTGGGTTGCCTCCCAACAAGCGCTATCGTTTTACGCCCCTAGCTTGGCATAAAGCACGGATCTAAGTATTGTCATCTTTGTTTCTACATTCATAAGATGCCCTAATGATTGATTCATATGGTGGCCTAATTCTTGTTCTAGGGAAGTGTTCCATACCCTTCCTTAGTGGAAATTGAAACTTAATATTGCCTTCTTTCATATCAATCACGGCACCAATAGTACATAAAAACGATCTACCAAGAATAATTGGACAAGACCGATTGCAATCAATATCAAGAACAATAAAATCTATGGGCAAATAATTCCTATTTGCAAGAATAAGAACATCATTAATTCTTCCCATAGGCTTTTTAATAGTAGAATCCGCCAAGTGCAAATTTAAAGAGCATTCTTCAATATCGGTAAGACCAAGCACATCACAAAGAGATTTTGGAATTGTAGAAACACTAGCACCCAAGTCACATAAAGAAAAACACTCATAATTTTTAATCTTGACTTTGATAGTCGGTTCCCATTCATCATGTAATTTTCTAGGAAGTGAAACTTCTAATTCCAACTTTTCTTCTAAAGCTTTCATCATAGCATCAATAATATGTTTAGTAAAAGCTTTATTTTGTTCATAAGCATGGGGTGAATTTATCATGGATTGCAACAAAGAAATACAACCAATCAAAGAGCAACTATCATAATTAAAGTCTTTGTAATCGAAAAGAGTGGGCACATCACTAGTTAAAGTCTTGACCTCTCCAAACCCACTTTTATCAATTTTCTCAACAAGATTTTCAACCTCCGAATTATCGGGACGCCTTCTAGCTAAAGTTGACTCTTCTCCACTCCCTTTTTCATCATTCTTAATTTTACTAAACAAGGAATCAATAGAAGAAACACCAATCATTTTAAGATCTTCATCATTTTTATGAAAGCAAGCACTAGAAAACGCTTTTTGTAAAAATTCTCTTCTAGCTCTAAGCATAGCGGTTCTTTTCTTACTTTCATCCATAGAAACATAAAGAACTTTAATTTATTCCTCTACCTTAGGCACAGAAATTTTCATCTTGAGATTTTTCACATCATGAGAAATTCTATCAACACTTCTAGACAAATCATCAATCTTATTCAACTTTTCTTCCATTGTAGCATTGGAAACTTTTTGAGTATTGATAAATTATTTAATATTATTCTCAAGATTGGTCTTCATATTATTATTATTATAAGAAGGATTACCATAGGAATTACCATAATTATTAGAGGAATTACTAGGAAAAGGCCTAGGATTAAAATTACCTCTATAAGCATTGTTATTGAAGTTGTTTCGCGAGATAAAATTCACATATATGGCATCACTATTTTGCTCAATCAAAGTAGACAAAGGCACATAATTAAAATCAATAGGAGCACTTCTACTAGCAACCAATTTCATGAGAGCATCAACTTTTTCACTCAAAGAAGAAATTTCTTCAACCGAATTAACTTTCGTACTAGTAGGAGCTCTTTCGGTATGCCATTGTGAATAATTTGCCATGATATTATCAAGAAATTTGGTGTCTTCACCCAAAGTAATTTCCATAAAAGTACCACCCGTGGCGTAATCTAAAAGATTGGGAGAAACAAAATTCAACCGTGCATAAATTTTTTGTATGATCATCCAAAGATTTAACCCATGAGTTGGGCAATTCCTTAGCATCATTTTCATCCTTTCCCAAGATTGTGCAACATGCTCATGTTCAAGTTGCTTGAAATTGATGATCTGGGTTCTAAGGGAAATAATTTTTGCAGGCAAAAAATAGTTAGTGATAAAAGCATCCTTGCACTTATTCCAAGAATCGATACTATTGCGAGGCAAAGAAGAAAACCAAAATTTTGCATGATCTCGCAAAGAAAAAGGAAATAATTTCATCTTCACAACATCATTGTCCACATCTTTTTTCTTTTGCATATCGCATAATTCCACGAATGTGTTAAGATGGGATGCGACATCCTCATTAGGAGTACCGGAAAATTGATCTTTCATAACAGGATTCAGCAAAGCAGTATTAATATCACAAGACTCCGCACTAGTGGCGAGAGGAGCAATTGGAGTGCCAATAAAATCATCGTTGTTGGTATTGGAGAAATCACACAACTTAGTGTTCTCTTGAGTCATTGTGACTACGCAACAAGATTTGCACTCAGAAATAGATCCGACAAGAAAATGGCGAACGAAAAAGAGGGCGAATGAAACGACAAATTTTTGTGAAGTAGGGGAGAGGAAAAGGAGAGGCAAATGGAAAATAATGTAAATTGTGAGGAGATGAGATTTGTGATTAGGAACCTGGTAGATGTTGATGATGTCTTCCCGGCAACGGCGTCAGAAACTCCTTTTGATGTCTGCTAGAACTACGTCGGTATTTCCCCAAAGAGGAAGGGATGATGCAGCACAACGACGGTAGGTATTTCCCTCAGTGATGAGACCAAGGTTATCGAACCAGTAGGAGAACCAAGAAACACTACGTAAACAACACCTACACATAACAAATACTCGCAACCCGACGTGTTAAAGGGGTTGTCAATCCCTTTGGGTAACGGCGCCAGAAATTGGCAAGCGGGCGTGAGAAAGTTGTAATAAGTTGATAGATCGAATGCCAAATAGAATAAAGTGCAACAAGGTATTTTTGTATTTTTGGTTTAATAGATCTGAAAATAAAAGCAAATAAAAATAGATTGCAAAGGCAAATATAATAAAGAAGAGACCCGGGGTCGTAGATTTCACTAGTGGCTTCTCTCGAGAAAAATAGCAAATGGTGGGTGAACAAATTACTGTTGGGCAATTGATAGAACTTCAAATATTCATGACGATATCCATGCAATGATCATTATATAGGCATCCCGTCCAAGATTACTAGATCGACTCCTGCCTGCATCTACTACTATTGCTCCACACATCGACCGCTATCCAACATGCATCTAGTGTATTAAGTTCATGGAGAAATGGATTAATAGCAACGATACATACGTGTCGGTTCCCTTTCTGTCACTGGGATCAAGCACCGTAAGATCAAACCCATTACAAAGCACCTCTTCCCATTGCAAGATAAATAGATCAAGTCGGCCAAACAAAACCCAAATATCGGAGAAGAAATATGAGGCTATAAGAAATCATGCATATAAGAGATCAAAGAAGACTCAAATAACTTTCATGGACAAAAAGATAGATCTAATCATATACTCAAAGTTCATCGGATCCCAACAAACACACCACAAAAAGAGTTACATCATATGGATCTCCAAGAGACCATTGTATTGAGAATCAAACGAGAGAGAGGAAGCCATCTAGCTACTAACTACGGACCCGTAGGTCTACAAAGAACTACTCACGCATCATCGGAGAGGCACCAATGGACATGATGAACCCCTCCGTGATGGTGTCTAGATTGGATCTGGTTGTTTTGGAACTTGAGGCGGCTGGAATTGATTTTCGTCAACTCCCCTAGGGTTTCTGGAATATTGGGGTATTTATAGAGCAGAGAGGCGGTTCAGGGGGCACCCGAGGTGGGCACAACCCACCTGGGCCTCCAGGCGCGCCCTGGTGGGTTGTGCTCCCCTCGGAGCACCCCCAGGTGCTTCTCTGGCCCACTGGATGTCTTCTGGTCCAAAAAAAATTCAAAAAAAGTTTCGCTGCGTTTGGACTCCGTTTGGTATTGATTCCTGCGATGTAAAAAACATGCAGAAAACAACAACTGGCACTATGTCAATAGGTTAGTACCAAAAAATGATATAAAATGACTATAAAATGATTGTAAAACATCCAAGAATGATAATATAATAGCATGGAACAATAAAAAATTATAGATACGTTGGAGACGTATCATACCTGTAATTACTTGAAGAAATCCAAACATGTAGCCCCCAAGGTCCGGCGTAAACTGATAAGCTAAGCCAGGTCATAAGAACCTTTAAAACGGCCTGCATTAGCCCCCAAGTGCCAAGTGCACTGCTTGCAATGTGCTTGGGGATTTTTAATTAATTGTATGATAAAAAAATTGCTCCTTGTTATGTAACCTTTGCTTTTATCTATTGCAGGCAGAAAACATGAAAGAGTCGCAAGTGAGCGACTTAAGACAAGGTTTAAAGCTGCAACAATCTGAAACCTCAAAGGCCAAATCAGAGCTGAAGGCCTCATTAGAAGCAATAGAGAAGTTGAAAATGGATTTTGATGCTGAGAGAGCTGGCTGGGATACTGACAAGGCGGCTTTAATCAAAAAAGCTGGAGACGCAGAAGCTGCTCTAAAGCTGGTAACTGAAGAGTTATCCGACTTAAAACAACATATTATTCAAATGACATCTGCCATCTTTGGTAAGATTCAAATCCTTACTCATCAGTAACTTCGATATTGCTTTGACTCGCCTGACAACTTATGTCTATGCGATCTTTTTAATTCATTTGGCGACTCTTACGTCTTGTGAAAACAGGCCCCAGAAGCGCTAGCCTTGGGGAAAGTATGCTGATGAAGTTAAAGGCAGTGTACTCCTTGACCGAACAGCTGTACACCGGAACTCTGCACAGCCTCATTGCCCTGTCAGGTGGGAAGAAGCCCCCAACACTCCTCAAGACCGTGCTAGAGCAATTTTTTCAACCGCGCCGGCTCAAATCAAAGAGTGCCGACTATCAGCCGCCCGTGCTGGAGCTATCGTCGCTCTAGGCCGAGCCAAGGCATGGGTGATGTCTACTATGCAACCTTCTTCTTGTAGACGTTGTTGGGCCTTCAAGTGCAGAGGTTTGTAGGACAGTAGCAAATTTCCCTCAAGTGGATGACCTAAGGTTTATCAATCCGTGGGAGGCGTAGGATGAAGATGGTCTCTCTCAAGCAACCCTGCAACCAAATAATAAAGAGTCTCTTGTGTCCCCAACACACCCAATACAATGGTAAATTGTATAGGTGCACTAGTTCGGCGAAGAGATGGTGATACAAGTGCAATATGGATGGTGGATAAAGATTTTTGTAATCTGAAAATATAAAAACAGCAAGGTAACTAATAATAAAAGTGAGCGTAAACGGTATTGCAATGCTAGGAAACAAGGCCTAGGGTTCATACTTTCACTAGTGCAAGTTCTCTCAACAATAATAACATAATTGGATCATATAACTATCCCTCAACATGCAACAAAGAGTCACTCCAAAGTCACTAATAGCGGAGAACGAACGAAGAAACTATGGTAGGGTACGAAACCACCTCAAAGTTATTCTTTCCAATCAATCCGTTGGGCTATTCCTATAAGTGTCACAAACAGCCCTAGAGTTCGTACTAGAATAACACCTTAAGACACAAATCAACCAAAACCCTAATGTCACCTAGATACTCCAATGTCACATCAAGTATCCGTGGGTATGATTATACGATATGCATCACACAATCTCAGATTCATCTATTCAAACCAACACAAAGTACGTCAAAGAGTGCCCCAAAGTTTCTACCGGAGAGTCAAGACGAAAACGTGTGTCAACCCATATGCATAGGTTCATGGGCGGAACCCGCAAGTTGATCACCAAAACATACATCAAGTGAGTCACGTGATATCCCATTGTCACCACAGATACGCACGGCAAGACATACATCAAGTGTTCTCAAATCATTAAAGACTCAATTCGATAAGATAACTTCAAAGGGAAAACTCAATCCATTACAAGAGAGTAGAGGGGGAGAAGAAACATAAGATCCAACTATAATAGCAAAGCTCGCGATACATCAAGATCGTGCCAAATCAAGAACACGAGAGAGAGATCAAACACATAGCTACTGGTACATACCCTCAGCCCCGAGGGTGAACTACTCCCTCCTCGTCATGGAGAGCGCTGGGATGATGAAGATGGCCACCGGTGAGGGTTCCCTCCTCCGGTAGGGTGCCGAAACAGGGTCCCGATTGGGTTTTGGTGGCTATAGAGGCTTGCGGCGGCGGAACTCCTGATCTATTCTGTCCCCCAAAGTTTTTAGGGTATATTGGTATATATAGGAGGAGGAAATATGTCAGGGGAGCCACGAGGGTGGAGGGCGCGCCCAAGGGGGTGGGCGCGCCCCCCTGCCTCGTGCCTCCCTCGTTGCTTTCCTGACGTGCACTCCAAGTCTCCCGTGTTGCTTTCTTTCCAAAAATAACTTTTCCGAAGGTTTCATTCCGTTTGGACTCCGTTTGATATTCCTTTTCTGCGAAACACTGAAACAAGGGAAAAACAGAAACTGGCACTAGGCTCTGGGTCAATAGGTTAGTCCCAAAAATAATATAAAAGTGCATAGTAAAGCCCATAAAACATCCAAGATGGATAATATAATAGCATGAATACTTCATAAATTATAGATACGTTGGAGACGTATCAATGGGCAATAGAACTGGACCCAGAAGACATCTCCACCGGGTGCCCCAAGTTTAAAGATGATGGGTCAGCCTTTGAGGAGCAAGATTTTAACAAGTGCGTGAGGGAGATGCGACCTGTGGCGTGTAAACTCATTGAAGAACTAAATCTGAAGCATTACACGCCAGCTTACGATGATCAGAACAACAAGATTAAGCCGCCCACCCATGAAGTGATGAACCTTGTTCCGCTAGGCGTAAGCACCTCTTTGCCCTTGATCTTGACTCTGTCCTCATTATAAATGATGAAGCCATATTCGAGGCCTTAACCGGCATTGACTGGACGTCACCTGACCTCCACATGGGCGAAGAAGAAGAGCCGGCGCAGGATGACCCGGAGTCGTCAACTCGTCATGAAAGAAATCAGTGATAAACCAGGCGGCTCTCAAGCCAGGGTACAAGATCTCTTCTCCAAAAAACATTTTAGCTCCAAACTTATAGGCTTGTGATAGCCTTGTAATAGAGTAGTTTTTGAAACAATGATCTACCTTGTCATGCCATCGTGCATGTTAACTGTTGAAATACCAGGTTTTATCTTTTATGGCAGGCTTGATCCAATTGGTCATACTAGCCATTGCAACACTCTTACTTGTGTGTAAAATTCTGCATGTCCTGCCAAAAGAGGTTAAATACATGCCCTGGCGATTTAACTTCAAAAACTAGGGCGGGTGACAACCCCAATAGTAGTAGCCTTTCATGACTAAAAAAAAGCAAACTCATCATCTTAGCTTTGTGAAGTCAAAATTAACTGGTGACTCAATGTCCAAAACCAGGGCGGGGTATAACCCGAAAATATTCAATCATGAGCCACAATGCACCGGCGACTTAAAGTCAAAAACTCGGGCGGGTTATAACCTGAAATAGTCAACCATAGTTATCATAACCCGGAACCAGGCGACTCAAGGATCTTTAAAACCAAAACTTTGAAAACATAAAAAATCTGAAATCCAAACAGAAGATATGCAAAGCTCAAAATTCATTTAGGCCAGCTTTTAAAGCATGGCCGAAAAAGGTGGCTTATAAGCCTCATATTTGCTTTCAGGCCGCAACAGCCGTTTGGCACTCAGGCCTCATGTTTGCTTTTAAGGCTGCAACAGCCGTTTGGCACTCAGGCCACATGATTGCTTTCAAGGCCGCAATAGCCGTTTGGCACTCAGGCCACAAGATTGCTTTCAAGGCCGCAACAGCCATTTGGCACTTAGGCCACATGATTGCGTTTAAGGCCGCAACAGCCGTTTGGCACTTAGGCCATATGATTGCGTTCAAGGCCGCAACAGCCGTAGTTTGACCTAGCTCACTGTAAGCTGGCTCTCACGTGACCTAAGCCGCCGTTTGAACCTTAACGAGTTCAGGGTCTTTAAAAAGATTGAGTGTTAAGAGTTTGGCGGGTCACCTAGTGGAGTAGCAAGTTGCAAATAGGCAGGAAAAACCTATAAAAGGTGGCATTTAAGCCGATCAAGAGGGTATGAAAGCTAAACCCAGTGGTTGGAAGCCCCCAAGTGACCTTATGATCAACCAATAAAGGCTCAAATACTCAGAAATGAAACGACAGAGGCCTCGTAGTTTGGGGATGCCGGCTTTATTATATGGATCATAAATAGTTATATACATTGGCAAAAGTATGTACAATTTAAGAGCTGGCGGCTCAAGTGTAATATGGCTGAAGATGTGCAATATTCCACGGACGACGGGTATCCTCCTCCGACTTGCAAGAATCCTTGTGCTCACATATGTCAATGAGGTAATACGACCCATTGTTCAGGTTCTTGTTAACCACAAAGGGTCCTTCCCAAGGTGGGGATAACTTGTGCATATCTGTTTGATCTTGAATAAGCCGGAGTACCAAGTCGCCTTCTTGAAACACCTGGGTCTTAACTCTGCGGCTATGATAGAAATGTAGGTCTTGTTGGTATATCGCCGAACGAGCCGCCGCTAGGTCACGCTCCTCGTCCAAAGCGTCGAGTGTGTTTTGACGCGCTATTTCATTGTCAGTTTCAACATAACTAAGCCATCACACGAGGCGAGTCATGGCGTATATCACTTGGAAGAACCGCCTCTGCACCATAAACCATGAAGAAAGGCGTATAGCTTGTTGACCTGTTGGAGGTGGTATTGATACTCCAAAGCACTGAAGGTAACTCTTCAACCCAACACCCCGGTGTTCGCTGCAAAGGAACCATAAGCCGGGGCTTGATTCCTCTCAAGATTTCTTGATTAGCCCTCTCAGCTTGACCATTAGACTGCGGATGAGCCACAGAAGAGACATCAAGATGAATATGCTCTTGTTGACAGAATTCCTTCATAGCACCCTTAGACATATTAGTGTCGTTATCAGTTCTGATACTATGAGGGTAACCAAATCGGAAGATCAATTTTTTTAAAAACTGAACTGTCGCTGCCGCATCACACTTGCTGACTGGCTCTTCTTCAACCCACTTGGTAAATTTGTCAACCGCCACCAAGAGGTGGGTTTTCTTATCCTTAAATCTCTTGAAAGGTCCCACCATATCGAGGCCCCAGACTGCAAATGGCCAAGTAATTGGAATCATCCTCAATTCTTGAGCTGGCACATGAGCCCGTCGAGAAAATTTCTAACATCCATCACACTTACTGACAATATCTTCTGCATCAGCATGAGCCGTCAACCAGTAAAATTCATGACGAAAAGTTTTAGCCACTAGAGATATAGAGCCGGCATGATGGCCACAGTCACCTTCATGGATTTCTCTTAAAATCTCACGGCCCTCTTCAGGAGAAACACAATGCTGGAACACACCCATGACACTGCATCGGTGTAAATCGCCATTGACAATAGTCATAGACTTAGACCGCTGGGTTATTTCCCTAGCCAAAGTTTCGTCCTCAGGTAACTCACCCAGGGTCATATAAGCCAAGTAGGGAAGTGTCCAATCAGGAATAGCATGGAGAGCTCCCACCAATTGCGCCTCCGGGTCAGGAATAGCAAGATCCTCTTCTGATGGTAACTTGACCGAAGGATTATGCAGCACGTCAAGAAACACATTAGGGGGCACCGGCTAACGTTGAGACCCAAGACGGCTCAAGGCATTAGCCGCCTCATTCTTCCTTCGATCAACATGCTCCACCTGATAACCCTTGAAGTGACCAGCAATATTATCAACCCCCCGGCGATAAGCCGCCATGAGCGGGTCCTTGGAATCCCAAGTGCCTGAAACTTGCTGAGCCACCAGATCCGAGTCGCCAAAACACCTAACCCGACTTAAATTCATCTCTTTGGCCATTCGAAGGCCATGGAGCAAAGCTTCATATTCAGCTGCGTTGTTAGTACAAGGAAACATCAACCTTAAAACATAGCAAAATTTATCACCTCGTGGGGAAGTCAAAATAACTCCAGCCCCTGAGCCTTCTAATTGCCTGGACCCATCAAGTGAATAGTGTTGGGGAATGTAGTGATTTCAAAAAAAATTCCTACGCACACGCAAGATCATGGTGATGCATAGCAACGAGAGGGGAGAGTGTTGTCCACGTACCCTCGTAGACCGAAAGTGGAAGCGTTAGCACAACGCGGTTGATGTGGTCGTACATCTTCACGATCCGACCGATCCAAGTACCGAACGCACGGCACCTCCGAGTTCAGCACACGTTCAGCTCGATGACGTCCCACGAGCATCGATCCAGCAAAGCTTCACCGGAGAGTTTCGTCAGCACGACGGCGTGATGATGGTGATGATGATGCTACCGACGTGGGGCTTCGCCTAAGCACCGCTATGATATGATCGAGGTGGATTATGGTGGAGGGGGGCACCGCACACGGCTGGGAGAGATCAACAGATCAACTTGTGTGTCTAGAGGTGCCCCCGTATATAAAGGAGAAAGGGGGAGGTCGGCCGGCCCCTTGTGGGCGTGCCAGGAGGAGTCCTCCTCCTAGTAGGAGTAGGAATCCCCTCTTTCCTACTCCTACTAGGAGGGGGAAAGGAAGGGGGGGAGGGAGAAGGAAAGGGGGGCGCCGCCCCCCTCTCCTAGTCCAATTCGGACCAGAGGGGGAGGGGCGCGCGGCCTGCCCTAGGCCAGCCCTCTCTTTCTCTCTCCACTAAGGCCCATAAGGCCCACTATTTCTCCCGGGGGGGGGGGGTTCCGGTAACCCTCCGGCACTCCGGTTTTTCTCCGAAACCACCCGGAACACTTCTGGTGTCCGAATATAGTCGTCCTATATATCAATCTTTACGTCTCGACCATTTCGAGACTCCTTGTCATGTCCGTGATCATATCCGGGACTCTGAACTACTTTCGGTACATCAAAACACAAAAAATCATAATACCGATCGTCACCAAACTTTAAGCGTGCGGACCCTACGGGTTCGAGAACTATGTAGACATGACCGAGACACGTCTCCGGTCAATAACCAATAGCGGAACCTGGATGCTCATATTGTCTCCTACATATTCTACGAAGATCTTTACACTACAAAAAAAGACACATCCGTGACATTTTGGGCCGACCGAATTTTTTCTGTCATACTTATGACACTTCTATGACGATAATTGTGACAAAACCCGGTATCATCATAGACGTGGTGGGGTCCTACTTCTATGACAAAAAATCATGACAGAAAATGGGCTTTTCGTCCTGGGCGGGCCGGAGACGCAGCTGCATGATATTCTTTGGGCCGTCCGTGACGGAAAAAATCATGGTAGAAGCGAGGGCGCGGAAAATATCGGTGAGTTCCCTGTTACGGTGGGTGGTTGGGGGCCGAGCGATGCGCGTTTCTCTCGTACGTACGCGCGTGTGTGCGAGGCGTTGGGCTCTAACTGAACCCGAGCGATTGCACTGCAGGCTACGCGTTACTGAACCCGAGCGATCGATCAATGCTGTTAACTGAACCCGATCGAGCGATTCCTTCGGTACTACTGCTAACTGAAGCTGATCGATGCTGCCTCTGGATGAACAGTGAGCGTTGCTGGGGGGGTTTGGATGAACAGTTCCCGGTGGGGGTGGATGAACAGGTCCCCGTGGCATTGCCTCTGGGTGAACAGGACCCCGATCGTTCGAGCCGGTTGGGGCTGGATGAACAGGATCCCGTGGAGGGTAGGATGAACAGGACCACCCCGTGGAGGGCAGGATGAACAGTAGACGGTGGAGGGCTGGATGAACAGTAGCCCGTGGAGGGGTGGTTGAACAGGAGCCCGTGGAGAGGGCTGGTTGAACAGTAGCCGGTGGAGTAGCGCGTGGTGGAGGCTGGATGAACAGGAGCCCGTGGATGAACAGTCGCAGGTGGAGGCTGGAGGAGGTCGACGGTGGATGAACAATAGCCCGTGGAGGCTGGAGGGGGTCGACGGTGGAGATGAACATTATCCCGTGGAGTCCCGTTTTGCGGTACGCCACACCCCTCCCGATGAACAGGACCCCCGTTTCGACCGTAGCGCTCCAACACAAGTCTGTTTCTTCCGTTTTGCGGTACGCCACACCCCTCCCGATCAACAGGACCCCCGTTTCGACCGTAGGAGGTCCGTTTCCTCCGTTTTGCGGTACGCCAGAGCCCTCCCGATGAACATGATCCCGTTTCGAACATGGCCGGTCGAACACAAGGCCGTTTCCTCTGTTCCGCGGTACGCCAGGCCTCGTTTCCATCGGCTGTTTCGTCCAAGCCCTCCCGATGAACACGACGACGCATTCCGTTCCGACCAAGCCGGTTGGCTCCCCATGAACACGACGATGACGCTGTTTCTCCGTTCCGACCCAGCCATGTACACGAGCCCTGGCCATACGTACGCGCGAGTAGGCGTTCAAGACCCCGCCCGTATGTATGTACGTGGCCGTATTTACTTTCTTGCACCCTGGCCATTGTACGTACGTGTACATGCTACGTGCGCGCCTCTAGTACGACATGTGCGCGCCTCTACATCGACCAGTATGTACGTACACGTTCGCGACCAGAATGACAACGCTACGTACGCTTCGACCAGGTGGGTCCTGACTGTCAGGCATTTCCTTGCCTGCGAAGATGTAGCTGGTGGGTCCCAGCAGTCAGGGGGCGAATCGTTTTTTTGTTTTTGCCCGGACGCACTTCCTTGCGTGCGAAGATGTAGCTGGTGGGTCCCAGCAGTCAGGGGGCGAATCGTTTTTTTGTTTTTGCCCGGACGCACTTCCTTGCGTGCGAAGATGTAGCTGGTGGGTCCCAGCAGTCAGGGGGAAACGTTTTTTCATGAAATACGGTGGCCCGTCCGGTGGGTCCCCACTGTCAGGTGGAGGAATAATTATTTTGCGCGTAATAAGGAGGCACTTCCTTGCTGCGACTGTGGACCCAGCTGTCAGCCCTTCCACGTACAGTCCACGTCCGATGGAAGCCGTTCCTTGACCACGTTGACCACGCCGCGCCGAGAGCACCAGGGCAGTGGACGACGGCAAGGCCTAGGAAGGGACGGCGCGGAACCGGGGAAGATGCGGCAGTGGAAGCCCGCGCGGAGAGGAGTACGAGGGTTCACTGGTTCTGCTGTGGTGTGAGGCTGTCGTCGCCGCAGGGCCTGGCCAGCGGTGGGAATAGTAGGGGGCGGTGAGGCCTCCACGGCAGCACAGCCGACCACGGGAGGCAGGAGCATGCGGCACGACCGGCGCTGCTTTGGGCGGCTGGAGCAACAAGACCAGAGGTTGAAGAAGCACTACGGCCGTTGGATGGACATCGTACGGTCACTGGAGCTAGAATCGTGCATATTGACTAAGTTGACAAAGCCCTCCGTCTCCGTCAACTTAGTAGGCCCACAAGTCAGCCTGCCACTTTACTGGGTCCCATCTAGAAGGGGGAGTATTCATTTTTTTGTGCGTAATAAGGACGCACTTCCTTGCGTGCAAAGATATAGCTGGTGGGTCCGAGCTGTCAGCGGCGGTAACGTTTTTTTCGCGAAATACAGAGGCCCTTTCGGTGGGTCCCAGATGTCAGGTGGAGGAATCATTATTTTGCGCGTAATAACGAGGCATTTCCTTGCGTGCGGCCGTGGACCCAGCTGTCAGCCTCTCCACATACAGTCCACTTCAGATGCATGTCGGTCGTTGACCACGTTGACCAGGCCGCGCCGAGAGCACCAGGGCGGTGGATGACAGCGAGGCCTAGGAAGGGAATGACATGGAGGCAGGGAAGACTCGGCAGTTGTTTCCCACGTGTAGGGGAGTACGACTGTACGAGGGTTTATTGGTTCGTCTGCCGTCGCCGGAGAATAACAGCAGGTGTGGGTGAGTAGAGGGATGGCTAGGCCAGCGATGGGAGTACAGTGGGGCGGTGAGGCCTGCGCGGCAGCACAGCCGGCCGCGGGGAGGAGGGAGCAGGCAGTACCGCCGGTGCTTGTTTGAGCGGCTGGAGCAGGAAGAGCAGAGATTGAAGAAGCACGACGGCCGTTGGATGGACATCCAACAGTCACTGCTTGTGCGTCAACCTTTTTTTAGGAAAGCCTCAAATCTGTGGAAAACAGCATACAACCCATCTGCCATTATTTTAATAATTTACAGCCCATTTGCTAATTCTTAAGGTTTTTTTGGAGCCCATATTCTTTTTGTTAGCATTACAAGCCATATTGTGGCCACGGTTAAAAAATTATACAAATTTTTTCATATTTCGGTGCGGTCCGAACAGTTTTTAATCCTGAAATTTCGAGTCACATTCAAACTGATTTTAAAAATAAATGTATATCAATATAAAATCCAACAAATTGTCCACGCATAAAAATTAATGCAATTT
The DNA here is from genome assembly GCF_018294505.1 of Triticum aestivum. Classification (NCBI taxonomy): domain Eukaryota; kingdom Viridiplantae; phylum Streptophyta; class Magnoliopsida; order Poales; family Poaceae; genus Triticum; species Triticum aestivum. The sequence goes on from NC_057799.1 coordinate 481,333,056, forward strand.
AAAATCTCGAAATGAAAAAAATAAATTTGAAACTAATTGCCGGTTTGATGTGTTTTAAAAATGTACAGCCCATTTCTCATTACTGATAGGCCATTTTCTCGTCCAGCCGAATGAAGCTCTCCTCGTCTTGAAAGATTTGCAGCCCAACAGGCCTGACAAAGCGACTTACTTGGCAAATCACAAAAAAAAACTGGGCTAGCCATTTTCAGAAAGATAAAAAAACTACTCGGCTAGTCTGTGGTAAACATAAAAGAGAAGGCTGTCTAGACAGGCCAGAGTGCCCCGCACAACCCAGTTGACACCCTGCTTCCGTCTCAAAAACAAATTAGATAAATGCCACTCCAATTATGGCGATTCATAAAAATGCCACTGCAATTTCCAAACTTTGAAAAATGCCACTGCAATTTTTGCAAACTTTGGAAAACGCTACTGCAATTTGCAAACTTTGAAAAACGCCGCTCCAGACTTCGAAAAATGCCACTGGAAATGGCATGAAATGGCATTTTCAAAGTTTGGAAATTACAGTGGCATTTCTCGGAAACACCAGATTTGGAGTGGCATTTATCAAATTAACCCAAAACAAAAATAACTGGGCGAGCTGCTGGGTCCCTGGTGTCAGTCGCTCGTTGTGCAATTCTCTCGTTTATTGACTACATTGACAATGGCATGGGACCCAGATGTCAAAAATCCATTAGGAGGAGCCATTTTTTTATTGGCTTGAAATAAGGAGGCACTTGCTTGCGTACTGCCATGACCTTGGCGGGTCCCTACTGTCATCCTCTCCACATACAATCATCTCCTGATTGTGTACGCGTCAACTTGGTAGGCCCACAAGTCAGCCTCTAAACCCATGGAGGACAAATACAACCCATTTAAAAAAAGTAACAGCCCATTCCATACATTCAAACGGAAAGTTCAACATTCAGAGCAAAGTAACAGGTCTGATCCACATATAGAGTACTGAACTTCCACGTTGACAACCATCATAGCCAAGTTAACTATCTACTCCCACTAATACTCTAGTAGCGTACAAGTACTAACTAGACGATGCCGGCCGCCATCTGTGGTACACGCTAAACGCCGGCACCAGCGTCCTCCGCCTCACCTCGGACTTGCCAGAGGTGCGATAGGGCGCGTTGCTCGCGCGCGTTGGCCCTTTCCATGCCGGCGTGGTCCACCGAAGCTTTGGCTTCTAAGCGGGAAACCCACTTGACGAGCTGGTAGTAAAAATCGGCGTGCCCGACAGCCTCCAGGGCTATTTGCTGGGCACTGGTCTCCACGTAGTCGGCCCAGTTGCGGGCACTCTGCTCGCGACTCAGAGCGTCGACGCGCTGCTGCTCCATGTCCCGCTGGCGGCGCAAATCGGCGATACGCTGCTCCTCCGCCAAGCGGTCGCGCTCCAACAACTCCTGCTCCTTCGCCAGGCGGTCGCGCTCCAACAACTCCTCGATCTCCGCATTGCCATCTAAAGACCGATAGAATGCATCCTGCCTCCGTCTGCCTTCTGGTGAAAAACCGATCACTAGTTCCGGCGGTGACCGCCTCTGGTGTCGCCTATCGCGGACGGGCGGGGGCATGGCGGACGTGGCGAGAGTGAGGATAAGTGGTGAGCGACATCGGGCCAGTGGGGGCTTATGAGGATAGGGCGAGTTGGGTGATGGTGCCACCGAAGAAGCCCGGGAAACAGTAATTATAGGCGGAAGGTAGGCGAACTAGCGTGTCGCGGGAAACGCGACGGTCATCGCGGTCATCGGAATTCAATGCATAAGCAGGCATGGCTTAGCGCGCCAGCTTGCCGTGGAAAACTAGAAAAACTGAAATTATGACTGTGCCGTCCCGTCCCTTCAGTGGTGCGTCCCGTCCGTGCTGGGTCGCACGCCGGCATGACGGTCAAACGAGTGCACTCAAATCATCCAGATGAGGTACCCCCTCCTTGTCAAAAATGATTCCACCACTCATCATCTACCTTGGTTGGTTAGATTTTTGAATTAAGCCCTACAAACCAGAAAGGAGGTAGTACGTGCGTGATCTGCTATTTATTCGTGTAGGATCGAGTAGGTCGTTTTTTGAATTGAGCCCTACAAACCGGAAAGGAGGTAGTACGTGCGTGATCTGCTATTTATCCATGTAGGATTGAGTAGGTCGGATAGTGTACGTGTAGGATCGAGTAGGTCGGATGGTGTACGTGTACGGTCGCATTAGCTGATGAATGTTCGCTGGGAGATAAGCCATTTGGGAACGTTTTTGCTGGCAGTTTCTTCAGATTTGCATGGCATTTTCTTCAAAGCAGCTTGTCAGTTTCTTCAGAGGTAGGCATTTTTATTCAAAAAACTACCACTTCGGATCTTGCGTCGGAACTAAAACTGCCAGGAGCGCATTAGTAGGCTAGCTAGTGATTGATCAGTAACTTGTAAACACTGAGCGAACAGAAATAAGGAACTGTTAGTAACTTGTAAACACTGAGAACACAGAAATAAGGATCATGCTGTGCACAGCAGTAAGAGCCGATCCGTTCAAAATGTTCACACGAGACTCACAGGCATGGCATTGTAATATGTTCACATTAGTATCCCAAATTCAAAACCAACTAGTACGATTCCCATACATAAGATCAACATGTTACAGCATCTCAATGATTCACAGATCATATATAAATATGTAGCTCCAAAAGCAAAGATCTAGAAAAAACATCTGTTCTTCCTACTAACATGGATGCTTCTCTTGGCTAACATTCAGTACAGACTGAAAGACAAATTTGTTTGTGAAGTCTACAATTCCTCTTGCAAACGTAAGTGGTTTCACCAACAGCTGGAACCATGAGAATGAACCACACATGATGGAGGAACATCCGCTGCAATATGATTTGGTCTTCTCTCGATCACACGGTGAGACTATTTTCGGAATACAAACTTTAACTTAGGCAAAATGATGCCCATTGTATAATAACACCAAAGCAATGAAGCACCTAGTGTTGGCCAATAAATAGTACAATACTACTTTTCTGCAGTCCATGAAGTGACTATCCAATCTTTCTGTGTCTATTTTCAAATGGCACTGCATGCAGTGACTATACTATTCTCTTGTGCAGTTCAACCAAAATTGCGGTCACTTTGTGTGTTTGCCAAATAGCAACGGGCAGACATCTTTGTCTGCACAAATATCAAGCATATAGTAAAAATATACCCCACCTTGTATTTTCGGTTTAAACATGTCTCTTCCGCTTAGCATCTGTCATGTTTTGCACTGGACAATTTGACACAATCATGTTTTGCCCTGGACAATTTCATACTGAATTGATTTGCTAGTTCAGAGCTGAAATATAGCGCCTATTCTTCATCCGACCAAGGATATCCATGTTCGTAGTGATGGAAGAGGTGAAATCGATACAACCGAAATTGAGCATCCAATAATTGAATCTTGTCCTGCACCTCCAATGTAGGTCCACCCTGCCAATAAATTCACATGCAAACCACTAGTATTACTATCTAATGACAGTACAAAAAGAGTAGCAAGATAGTAGCAAACCATGTACCTCCGTAATGAACAGCTCATAGTGCCACCAATTGGATATAAAGGTTTGGAAGAAAACATGCTCCTAATGTTGAACCAGTTGGACTTTTTGTGCAGTTCCACTAAAATCGAGCATCCCTGTTTGCATAGATATTGAAAGTGTGATTACTATAAAAGTGGCACTAGTTGAAGCATAGACTCACAAGTATAAGCATTCCAATTTCTTAATGGGAAAAGGTAGCAAGACTGTTTCTAACCACCTGTTTGAAGGAATAAATAAGGCAACAACGGCTGATGTCAGAAAGGCATATATAGTTCTTTCTGAAAGAATGATTGATTCCTGACCTTTCCTCTTCTTTTAAGCATATTTTGTGCAGTTCAACTAAAATAAAATGCCATCACCGCTTTGACAATTCAGTGACACTGTACAAAAGGAAATGACTTAACATTACATCATGATGTCAGGTATGTAGTCGACAGGCATTAGAGACAAACATACAGACCTCCTCCGATAACATAATGAACATTAATTTTAACAAAGGTGTGACTAGCTTTACTGGGATAATTTGAGTGAACTCTACACCCTCTGTTCCTTAATATAAGACATTTTCGCAGTTCAATTTAAAGTACCCAAACGTTCAGTATTTTGAAAAACAGGTAGTAGTTTTCATGAGCACATATCTGGGAAAGCTTGCCACACTTTATATATGTCCATACGCTAATGCAACACCATTCGAATGGTACAAATATACACTAATCCAGTGGCTAGTGCAACAGTAGAGTAGTTATTTTATTACAGGGTACAATACAATGGTTTTACTGAACAGATTTCCATAAGCTCTAGCACTGGAAGATTTCTATAAGAATTAGCAATACAAAATGTAAAGGTAACAAGTTTCAGCATTGGTATACTAGCTGTGCAAGAGCATTAAACCAAATACAAAAGTCTGATAGTAACTAGCATTATTAACTAATGACAGTATAAAAAAATTGCAAACCATGTACCTTCAAGGTAAATATCATTTCGAACTCGAGTGGACATGAAAAATTGCTATCCCAATCTTGATAATCGATCAAACATAAAAACTTGATCGAATGAATCAATACAATAGCCAAAGGAGGAGGTGCCCACTCTTGACCTTTCCTCTTGTCTTCATAATTTTTTGTGCAGTTTAACCAAAATAAAATGACATCAGCGCCTTGGCATTTTGGTGACACTGTACAAAAAAATTGACTTATCTCATGAAAGTGAGGTATGTAATCTATAAGCATTAACAGTGCAAAAATCTGAAGGTAGTAACAAGTTTCATCGTTGGTATACTGGTTGTGAAACAACATTAGAATGCCTTAGCTGAAAAATCTTTAATACGTCCACAATCAATAGCTAACCCTGAAATAATCCAGAGACATTAAATGGCATTGCTTAAATTTATCGGTGGCATTAGACTGAATGCGACATTTTTTAAATGTGGCATCACTTTAGCAGTAGCATTGGTTGACTTTACCGCTGGTGTTATACTAACAGCAAAAATGGCAATAAGAGCATGGGAGACCCATTCGGATAGTGGGCGCACCAGTACGATGTACCTCCACGGATGCATAGAGTGGTGAGGGGGGTATGGTTGCCCAGAGCAACAAATATCCAGGCAACATATGTGGATTATGTCCCATTTTTGTTCTCTTTAGCCACCTTTTTCCTATGTGAGGACAACAAACCGATCGACCTGGTCATTCTCTATTGCGTTGTCATGCCTTTCTACCCTTCTTCAACCAAGAGACACGAGACTCGTTCCTTAGATACTGATTTCCCCCTTTTTTAACCTAGATGCGGGTTTGATGCCTACTCTCTTGGACAGTACAGTCTCCCTTCCTTTCCTTATTCAACCCAGACATGGATTAGTCTGCATGAAGTAGGGTTTCCTTTAATAGTGCAAATTAAGGTTTTCGTCTGCATGATGAGCAGAGCAGAGGACAGGAAATTGGGAAGATGGTGGAGTGAAAAAAGATCCACATGCAGCGACAGTGGCGGAGCCAGCTCAAGTTTAGAGCCTGGGCAAGATCTAAGTGCTGCCAAATTAATTTGTTTTTGCCCAACAAAATTCTACGCTCGTGGCAGATGGGGCAATAGAACAAGGGTATGGTTTGAAAAGAGGTAGCATACCTGAGGGTCGGTGGGAAGTGGCTTCGCTCGTGGTCGTCGTCCTCCGCACGGACTACGGCAGCGAGCTTGGGGACGGAGGCCACCCCGCGCGGGCGCTAGGTCTAAGAGGACGACCTTGTCGTCAGTGCGTGACCTCGCTCACCGACGACGACTGCGTCAACGCTGCACGTCCTTTTCTTCCCCGGCGGATTTGTGACCACCGGTGAGGAGGGAGAGAGAGGCTGTCTTTTTTAGATCTGGAGAGAGGGTGATAGTGTGAGAAGCAAGTGGGCAGCCATTAGCAAGAAAGCTCTGAAGCTCCAGCCTATATATCTTTTTCATACTACTAGTACTAGAGGTGGAGTAGTGGTAGAGTAGTTTATATTTTCTCTGCAAACAGTACCAGTTAGTCGTGCTTCAAAACTGAACGGCATGCCATTAAAAAAATAAAGTCGAGAAATAATGCGGCAGCTCGGGCCAATGCGGCCAGATCGCATTTTGCACGAGAAATTACACACCATGTTTCGTTGACATGTGGTCCCGTTCCAACATGTCAGTGAGACGACGGCGAGGCCTTTTGTACAATTTCCGAAAGGACGTGTAGGCCGGGGCGCCTCTTCGTGTACCATGGCAAACTGGCAACCGTCCACCGACTCTTCGCCTTTCCCTCTCGATTTGGAACTGCTGTCGCACGCTCTTCCTCCCTCCTCCATTTGCCTTCACCCTTCCTTTTGCCATTGTTCGATCGTCTTCTCCATGGAGGGAACAAGCCGGAAACGACCCCGTTATTCTTGCCCCGATCTAAAAGATGACGTGGTGGGGAACTCATTGATCGGTGCGACGTCATCACCTTGGCTAGCATGGCAAGTTCGTTCAAGACCATTCTCAACTCAACTAATAACATCATTACAAGGAACCCAAGGGTCCAGGAGCAGTTTGATCTCCCTTATCTTCTTTGCTATAGGCCTGTTCGCATGGGCGCGGATGACGGAGGCCTCGCCTTGTGCAAGTGGATGCCGCTTGATAATGATACGTGTGATGTCAAGATGCCATCGCTTAAGGGTAAGTCTTGGGCTGGCGCAAATGGAGATTGGGTTGTTTATATTGGGTACAATTACGAGTGGGAACTTGTGAATGTGTACACTCGTCAGCGGATTCCACTTCCAAAAATCTTAGAGTGCCCCGAGGTTGAGCACACAGATGATCTACGTACGTTCAAATACGATCATGGTGACTGTCATCTACTGAAGATAGCAATTTGTTGAGTTCCCAACCGCTCTTGGAATTACAAGAACTATCAAGTTGTTGCTATCTTCGACAAGCTTGTTGCCGTCCTTCGTGGTTCGACTGGATGGATATTGCTCAAATATCAGTTTCTATACACGGATGTGTACTGTGACGCAATTGAATACGAGGATCTTGTGTTTGCTGCCACCACTCGTGGCACTGTTTTTGCATGGGATCCTCGTAGTTTCAGTACGTTTGTCTTCCACCGTAATTATAATTGTTTCATCCACATGCATGCGGGTTAGCAAGTTTCCCTTTACTAATTATAATTAACCTTCTTCTTGTGTTTCCAAGGTCCTGTGAACATTCCACCACCTATACTTGAAAAATTTTATAAGCAAGGGGGAGATGACGATGGTGATGATCACGAGCATGAGGAGGAGCAGAACTTATATACTCAGTGGTGCCTGGCAACTAATTCTGATGGATCACCTCTTCTTGTGTGTATACAGTGCACTCAGACTGTTACTACTGAGGAAGCAGGTGTTGTCTCCCATGGTCGCCCTCTCCTGATCTATTCCAACACCCATTGCATGGTATTCAGGACGGATACTAGTGTGCTAGCGCCAACACCTTCTCCCTGGTTCAGTATCGGTAGTATTGGAGCAAACTCGCTCTTCCTTGGACCAAACTATCCAATGATGGTGAAAGGCGATCCAGCTGCTGTTGACACAACGTTACTACCATTTATGAGAAGCAACTGTATCTAGACCTCGGACATTTCGGTGGTTCCCTACCCTGGTCCTGATATATGCCGCTTCAGCCTGGATGATCAGTCCTGCGTTGCTCTCGATATTGACAATAGCTGGCCCTTCCCAGAGCACCTATGGTTCAAAACAAGCGTTTCCAACGCCGAGGATTGGTTGAGTTGAAGTTCATTTCATTGCTTGTTATTTGTTGTGTGATGAAAACTTTAGTATTTGCTAGAATGTTTTGTTGGAAATAATCTATAATCCAACATGTATCCCCGTTGTCGTTGTGTGTTGATGACTTGTTGTATTTAATGAATGGTACATTTCAGTTGCAAATACATGTCATAGACTCAATTTATGAATGGTTTTCGAGTCACTTCTTGGAGTGTGAGTACCGTAGTAGTATAGCCAGCATCCGGTTAGTATATGAAGTTGCCACATCACAAAGAGCCAACCTAATATTGGAGTATGCTAGCCCTCCACCGGCGTGCCGCTTCAAATGGCGGAGGAAGTGAGAGGTCGCGTCACCTTGTGTCCAGATCTAAGATGCCACGTGTACCAGATGAATGACTCCAAGTTCGACCACCGTGATGCTAGGTGCGAGCCCAGGAACACTGTTGGAGAGCCCCCCCTCATAATTTTCCTACATTGGTCCTTTGATTCATAGGATAGAATGCTATAGGATTTTTTCCCTATGTAATCATGTTTTAATTGGCAATCTAGCATCCACTCCAACTTTCGTTTCACTTCCTTTGTTCCTACGAAGAGAGTACTTGCTCTAAATGATGTGCCGCTGCAAGAGCCGCCTATATTAATTAACCATGCTCTAAAAAGGTGGACCAGCTTTGGCTATAGTAGTACTGTACTAGGTTAGTAGGTGACCTTGCGCTTGGCTCTTCTCCTCTTCCGGAAGTCGAACAATAATGATGGTACTACAGTAGTACTTCTGGCAATCTGACACCAAATGAACTGCTGCACGTCCACCGCTTGTAAGCAAAAGTTTCTCCTCGTGCTGCGAGCCACCGCGCACGCGTTGGCGAGGGAGAAGGCGTAGTAAGAAAGCTTCTCGTCGTTCTGTGAGTTGACGGGACACATCAAAGTTATTTATTAGTACTCTCTTAAAAAAGGGCTGACCATGTCCATGGCTACCATCCCTTGCTCTGTCATTGAGTATGTGCACTATTCACGTGCCATCGAGGAGAAAAAAATATTGCGTAGTACCAGGTGCCATCGAAGTGCACGACTCACTTACGCACTTCATATCGCCATTTTCTTGCATGACACGCCACCTTGATGCTAGATTTCCCGCATGTGATGGAGGCATATAGTATGATTTTGTAAAATGGAGGCATATAGATGTCCCGCATGTCGGCAAAAGGATGAACAAAGCTCATGTCTTAAATGAAAGAGTGGAAGAACATAGATTCTCGACGACCGAGAAGGAGCAACAAACCTCGGGGTGGAGCGTCTGCACTCATAATATTTTATATTATTCAGCGATATAAAATCAACCAAATCTCTCCACGTTCGTATACCATTCTATAGTATGAGAATAAATTTGAACGTAAGCCATTGATTCACTCTATCCAATGTTCATAGTTGGAAAATCCAAACAAAACCAAGCATTGGATCAACCCTTTTTTCGAGATCAACTCTTTTAGCACTTACCGCCTGCCCACCTAGCCCACATATATATCCGCTCACGTGTGATGACTACAGGAGCTATCCATGCAGATTGTATGTTAAAAAAATAAAGGTCGATAACTAATGCAGCACCTCGGCCAACGCGGCCAGATCGCATTTTGCACGAGAAATTACACACCATGTTTCGTTGACATGTGGTCCCGTTCCAACATGTCAGTGAGACGACGGCGAGTCCTTTTGTACAATTTCCGAAAGGACGTGTAGGCCGGGGCGCCTCTTCGTGTACCGTGGCAAACTGGCAACCGTCCACTGACTCTTCGCCTTTCCCTCTCAATTTGGAACTGCTGTCGCACGCTCTTCCTCCCTCCTCCATTTGCCTTCACCCTTCCTTCTGCCATTGTTCGATTGTCTTCTCCATGGAGGACAAGCCGGAAACGACCCCGTTATTCTTGCCCTGGTCTGAAAGATGACGTGGTGGAGGAACTCATTGATCGGTGCGACATCATCACCTCGACTAGCATGGCAGGTTCGTTCAAGCCCATTCTCGACTCAACTAATAACATCATTACAAGGAACCCAAGGGTCCAGGAGCGGTTTGATCTCCCCTATCTTCTTCGCCATGACCCTGCTCGCTGGCGAGCGGACGACGGAGACCTCGCCTTGTGCAAGTTGATGCCGCTTGATAACGATACATGTGATGCCAAGATGCCATCGCTTCAGGGTAAGGCCTGGGCTGGCGCAAATGGAGATTGGGTTGTTTATATTGGGTACAATTGCGAGTGGGAACTTGTGAATGTGTACACTCGTCAGCGGATTCCACTTCAAAAAATCTCAGAGTGCCCTGAGATTGAGCACACAGATGATCCACGTACGTTCAAATACGATCATGGTGACCGTCGTCTTGATAGCAATTTGTCGAGTTCCCGACCACTCTTGGAATTACAAGAACTATGAAGTTGTTGCTATCTTCGACAAGCTTGTTGCCGTCCTTCGTGGTTCGACTGGATGGATATTGCTCAAAAACCAGGTTCTATACACGGATGTGTACTGTCATGCAATTCAATACGAGGGTCTTGTGTTTGCTGCCACCACTCGTGGCACCGTTTTTGCATGGGATCCTCGTAGTTTCGGTACTTTTGTCTTCCACCATAATTATAATTGTTTCATCCACATGCATGCAAGTTAGCAAGTTTCCCTTCTCTACTAATTAACCTTCTTCTTGTGTTTCCAAGGTCCTGTGAACATTCCACCACCTATACTTGAAAATTTTTATAATCAAGGGGGAGATGACGATGGTGATGATCACGAGCATGAGGACGAGGAGGGCCCATATACTCAGTGGCGCCTGGAAACTTCTGATGGATCACCCCTTCTTGTCTGTATACAGCCCACTGCTGATGTTACTACTAAGGAAGCAGGTGTTGTCTCCCATGGTTGCACTCTCCGGACCTATTCCAACACCCGTTGCATGGTATTCGGGATGGATACTACTGTGCTAGTGCCAACACCTTTGCCCTGGTACAGTATTGATAGTCTTGGAGAAAACTCACTCTTCCTAGGATAAAACTATCCAATGATGGTAAAGCCGATCCAGCTGCTGTTGACACAACGTTACTACCATTTATGAGAAGCAATTGTATCTATACGTCGGACATTTCGGTGGTTACCTACCCTGGTTGTGATATAGTAGGCCGCTTCAGCCTGGATGATCAGTCCTGCGTTGGCCTCGAGATTTACAATAGCTGGCCCTTCCCAGAGAATCACTTGTGGTTCAAAGCAAGCATTTCCAACGCCGAGGATTGGTTGAGTTGAAGTTCATTTCATTGCTTGTTATTTGTTGTGTGATGAAAACTTTAGTATTTATAATGTATCCTCGTTGTCGTTGTGGGTTGATGACCTCTTGTATGTAATAAAATGATATGCCTGTGATAAACTTACTAAATTTATGAATGGCTTTCGAGTCGCTTCTCTGAGTGGGTGCTACGACGAGGCAGAAAAATATTTTCCGAATACATAATTGTACGTGCATTGCAACAGGTTATCGGATGAGGCCAATTAACAATAATACACTATTTGTACTAGCTTCACATGCTGCACTATCTCTACGTCTACGTATGTAATACAACAAGTTTTAAACTTGAGAGCAGCCACCCGTCCTCACAAAGAACACTTTTTAACCTAGCACAGACTCTAGGAAATTTGGCCACAGTGTGAGGTGGGCCATATGTTAATGTTTTCGCTGTACGTAACCAGCACCTCGAATCCTCGATACTACTACAATAAGTAGTACTAGGAGTAGTAGGGTGGCATGGGCCAGAACAAGCATTCACGTCCAGGAGTACGGCACACGCCACCAGCATGACTTCCATCTGACACCATATTTCTTGGAGTCCGTGCTACAACAATCTCTTCAACCTCGTCGTTTCTCTAACTCAGCCATCACGCGGCGGGCGAGGTGGGGGTTTGCCGATAGTCGGTTTCCTCAACTGCGGTCCCACTTGTAAGGCCAACTCCAACGCACGACCCCAAACGGACCTCCGTTTTGCCTGGATTCTGTCCGTTTGGGTAGGGCAATGGGGTCGTGTCTCGGGCATTTCTCGGATGCGGTGGTCGTGCGCCGAAGGTGCGGTCGCATCCGGGCCGCGTACATCTTTCTTTGCAAACACATATCTTTTTTTCATCATTGATTTTTTGGTACATGGAAACACGTCACCAAAATTTTGACTAGAAAAGGAAGACCAAAGAAAACAAGAACCACAAGAATACATTTTAGAAGATATCCAACTTTCATAACTGCTCCTGTAAGTTGGATTAGTGCCTTCTCGATGCATTCATTGTTGATCTACGGAGGCTCGATCTTGCGTGCTTCTTTCTTCTTCGAGTGTAAAGAAGTAGACGTGTCTAGCCTCTATTCTATCAACAAGTGCACTGTCTCATCTCTAAGCCTCTATGCTAGCTAAAAGTGCTAGAACATCTACTAAATTGCATTCTATCAATATAACATTGTACTCTTCTTCCCAATACCAAAACTTGCATCCATTCTACACAATAACATTTTAAGTTAGCACAACTAGTCTAATCCGAGAGCACAACCGAATATTTGGTCGAGCTCTTCCTCCTTCTGCCGACACGTGGGACATCCAGCATCCAGGTCGTGTCATGCAAGAAAATAGAGTGGTAGTTGAAGCCACGTGATGTGCATCTTGGGTTAAACTATAAATAGAATCTTACTACTCTTGAGTAACTCCAAAAGAGGCCACCGAAGATCTTTATTGGATTTGTTTTTCATCACCAGCACGTCGAGGTGAAAGATGTGCAGGTTCAGTGTGTCCTCTTGCGTTTTCACTGACACGTGGGACCGCATATGAGCAAACAGGCGATGGGCCCCGCGCGTCTGCTGGCTAGCCGAGAAGAGAGATAGAGGAGGGCTGAGCACGGACTCCAGGAAATTTGTTCTACGTAACCAGCACCTCGATAAGTGGGGTGGCATGGGCCATAACTATCATTCATGTCTAGCAGTACGGCACACGCCACCCACACGAGTCCCATACGCCACCAATTTTCTTGGAGTCCGTGCTACAACCATCTCTTCTCCCTCCTGTTTTCTCACCCATCGCGCAGTGGGCGGGGTGGGGGTTTGCCGATAGTCGGTTTGCTCAACTGCGGTCCCACTTTTAAGTGAAAATGCAATACAACACGCATTCCCTCTTGAGCGGCATGCCGGACCAACCGTGTGGGGGTGCGACGCGAACACGGCAGGATTTTCCTTTTGAACTTGTAACTTGTAAAATTTGGTTCTGCTCCATGGCGCGACCGATAGATAGAAATAACGATTTTCCCTAGAGTAATGAGAAGTTTGGTTCTGGCGCGGTTCATGCATGGGGTACGTAGGAAAATTATGAAGTTGATGCGAAAGGTAAGATAATTACTAGTAGCACCATATACTACTACATGGATTTGACGGAAAGATAAAGATACATACGGATCCATCAACGACATCCTCACGCCCTAGTGCACCGGGTCACCAACCGACGTGTGAGGAGCAACAACGTTGGCGACAAGCTCAATGTGCTTCTGAACAATGCCGTCCAAGGTTGCCTTGCGGTCCAAGAAGGCCAGCGTCCTATCGTCCTCCTCTTGCATGTAGTAGTCCTTGTGGACGATTTGCGCGTAGACATGGGTGATGATGTCGATGGTGTCTTGCTGCGCCAGGCGCTGCGCGGCGACCGCGACCTCGAGGTGGACATTCTCCGGCGCGACGGCGGGCAGTCGCAGGGCCACTAGTGCGTCGAAGAGGTTGTCACCATAGAGGCCGTTGAGGGTGGCAGGCATCGCAGAGCCTAGGCGCGTGGGTTGGAGGCATACGTCAAGGTCATCCGCGAGCTTCTTGACAACGGTGAACTTGTCGAGGAAGCCGACGAGGACCTCGTCGAACAAGGAGACGAAGCTGTCGTCCAAGCGGCCCCTCGCCCTGGCGGCCTCAAGCACTACCTGGAGACGTTCCTCGATGCCGGGCCGCAGGCCGGCGTCGTGGACCATCTGGCACAGCCGGCTGATGCTCGCGCTCATCGCCTCCATGGGTTTAGCTTCAAGTCAACTGATCTTTCGATTGGAGTGATCACTCTTGCCCTTGGGTGCGTAGGTGCGTAGGATTTCGTAGATTGGACTGGAAGCCTTTATATGAGAAGTGCAGACTGCGTTGAATTCACGTGCGTGTTGGCCATCTACTCCTCGCCCCTCTACTGCACCTGCCTTTGGTTGTATGACAGGTTGGCCAGCCACCCGTTGGGCCCATGTGTCATACACCCAAAGGCAGGTGCAGTAAGTCAATGAAGCTGCGTCCCCCTCCGTGCCCGTGCATGCTTTCAATGACTTGAGACTACCAAACATCACATGCAGTGGTTAGTTCATTGCATGTAATCCTATTAAGTAGCAAAAAGACATTAAGTTATCTTGCCGATAGGAATAAAACAATACACCATGTATTTATTTACAGAGGGAGTAGTACAATTTTTGTGACATGCATTACTAGATATTGCTAGTCAAATACTAAATCTAGATGGACGTGGTAGTACTACTAAATCTAGACTGTGGTGCTAGTACTAGTAGTAGTAGTACTACCAATGTAGTAGCACTGTACTACCCGTTGGTCAAATTATTACGTGCTGCTCCTCACAGTGAAGTGACAAGACCCTACGCCGGAGATGACACCTGAGTATAGGCGCCGTGCTCGGCATACCATAGTCAGCCTCACCATCTGCAGTCACTATCATCATGGATGTAGACCTAGCCTGCTTACAACTAGCCATGTTCGACATAATTTCCCGTGCGTAGATGCCCGTGCATTGCACGGAACACCAAGATTGGGGGGTGGACGGCGCCGGCAGCGGTCATCGCGCTAGATTTTTCCATGGCCTTCTAGATGTGGTGGGGAGGAGATAAGGCTGATTGTGAGAGACAAGGAGTTGTTTGTAAATAGGGAACAAGTGCGGGCATTTTTTGCAAAACTGGAGAAGTTTGGTTTGTATGCGTCAGATCTAGATCCGACGGCTATTAGTGAAAGATGGCAGGCACACCATCATCACCAACTCAGGACCTGTTTGATTCGCAGGATTTTGAAAACGCAGGAATAGGACACGACAATATTACAAGTTTCAAACTGATATTTCAAATGTTAGGAGTAATGCTGCACCTACGAAGAGGGAATTACTAGGAAGTTTATGTAAGAACTTTCGTTACTTTAGGTGGATGCAGCATTATCGTACAAACTAAAATCCACCGCCCTGACAAGTCACTAATGGGCAAATAAGTTTTTGAGTCTCTGGCCACTTGATGTTTCAAAAACAAATTCAGCTTCTGCGGAGACTTTGTCATTTAGGCTTAGACGCTTGCGGTGATCAGCACGCCATTCATTGTTGCGCCAGAGAACGCCAAACCTCATTACCTTGAGCACACTTGCCTCCAGAACAAAGAACCTGGCCAATTTAATCTCAGATGTGCTGCCTCGGTAGTCGATCAAATCAATTTCTGTAAGATGGAGATCAAGGCATTCGATGAGATTGTTATAGTGCAGCACATTTTTACTTTCGGGTCTTTTTTTACTGCAAAAGAAGAGAACATATTAGAGCAGCTGGCTGTATAAGATTGCCGTGTCATCAAGAGGTACCAATATCATTCGCTCATACGATAGGGTTGGCTGGCTAGTGATATTTTTTCACTCTCTCTCTCTTTCTCTTTCCTCTCATTTACCTACGAGTACGTGAAGAGCTTGGGCATTTGTTGCCTTCCACTATGTGGCCGATGCCATATTTCGCAAAAGTATTTCACATAATACGCATCGATGTAAAATCAAAAGATTTTGGCACCGCTCTCGCGATGTGAGAGAGTTGGCACCGCTATGCACACAGACCCACATGTATAAACAAATCAATCAAACCAACAACACCAGTCTCTCACTCTCCCAAACAAGTGTTTTTTTATTGCCTCAGTCCTCTCTCTCCCACGCAAGTGTTTTTTCATTGCGTGAGTTAATTTGGCACCGGAGCAAAGTAGGTGATCCAGATTGGGGCACCAGGTGAGCAATGGAGGGGCATCGATGCCAAATGCATCACAAGTGAATTTGGCACGTGTTTTGGCCTACATAGTGGAGGGCCGTTATAGCCCACTTTTGTGCTACCTCTTATTTAGTATAAAATTTTGACCATATATTTATGTAAGAAAATTGTTGGGAATCGTAGCATAATTTAAAATTTTCCTACGCTCACCAAGATGCATCTATGGAGTATACTAGCAACGAGGGGAAAGGAGTGCATCTACATACCCTTGTAGATCGCGAGCGGAAGCGTTCCAATGAACGTGGATGACGGAGTCGTACTCGACGTGATCCAAATCACCGATGACCGAGTGCCGAACGGACGGCACCTCCGCGTTCAACACACGTACGATGCAGCAAAGTCTCCTCCTTCTTGATCCAGCAAGGGGGAAGGAGAGGTTGATGGAGATCCAGCAGCACGACGGCGTGGTGGTGGATGTAGCGGGTCTCGGCAGGGCTTCGCCGAGCTTCTGCGAGACGGAGAGGTGTAACAGGGGAGGAGGGAGGCGCCCAAGGCTGTCGTTCTTGCTGTCCTCCCTCCCCCCTTTATATAGGCCCCCTGGGAAGGGGGGGGGGCGGCGGCCAAAGCCCATCTAGGGCAAGGGGCGGCGGCCAGGGGGGTGCCTTGCCCCCCAAGGCAAGTGGGAGGCCCCCCCACCCTAGGGTTTGCAACCCTAGGCGCAGGGGGGAGGCCCATGGGGGGGCGCCCAGCCCATTAGGGGCTGGCTCCCTTCCCAATTCAGCCCACGGGGCCCTCCGGGATAGGTGGCCCCACCCGGTGGACCCCCGGGAGCCTTCCGGTGGTCCCGGTACAATACCGGTAACCCCCGAAACTTTCCCGGTGGCCGAAACTTGACTTCCTATATATAATTCTTCACCTCCGGACCATTCCGGAACCTCTCGTGACATCCGGGATCTCATCCGGGACTCCGAACAACTTTCGGGTTTCCGCATACACATATCTCTACAACCCTAGCGTCACCGAACCTTAAGTGTGTAGACCCTACGGGTTCGGGAGACATGCAGACATGACCGAGACGCCTCTCCGGTCAATAACCAACAGCGGGATCTGGATACCCATGTTGGCTCCCACATGTTCCACGATGATCTCATTGGATGAACCACGGTGTCGAGGATTCAATCAATCCCGTATGCAATTCCCTTTATCAATCGGTATGTTACTTGCCCGAGATTCGATCGTCGGTATCCCAATACCTTGTTCAATCTCGTTACCGGCAAGTCTCTTTACTCGTACCGCAATGCATGATCCCGTGACTAACGCCTTAGTCACATTGAGCTCATTATGATGATGCATTACCGAGTGGGCCCAGAGATACCTCTCCGTCACACGGAGTGACAAATCCTAGTCTCGATCCGTGCCAACCCAACAGACACTTTCGGAGATACCCGTAGTGCACCTTTATAGTCACTCAGTTACGTTGTGACGTTTGGCACACCCAAAGCACTCCTACGGTATCCGGGAGTTACACGATCTCATGGTCTAAGGAAAAGATACTTGACATTGGAGAAGCTCTAGCAAACGAAACTACACGATCTTTTATGCTATGCTTAGGATTGGGTCTTGTCCATCACATCATTCTCCTAATGATGTGATCCCGTTATCAACGACATCCCATGTCCATAGTCAGGAAACCATGACTATCTGTTGATCAACGAGCTAGTCAACTAGAGGCTTACTAGGGACATATTGTGGTCTATGTATTCACACATGCATTACGATTTCCGGACAATACAATTATAGCATGAGCGTAAGAACCTGCCCTTGGGACGGGAACAACAACTGGAAACGGTTGCTAATACCCCGTAGGCTGAGGAGCAAAAGGAGAAATCCGCCCAAGGGATCTTTTTGTTCAAATAACAATTAAGGTGAAGCAGGGTCAGGAACAATGAATCTCTTTATGATAAACAGATCCATTTTGCAAGTTCGTTATTACGGGTAGTTCCTAATAGACAATTACCATGAACAAAGAAATATAATAATAACCATTTATTATTGCCTCTAGGGCATATTTCCAACAGTCTCCCACTTGCACTAGAGTCAATAATCTAGTTACATTGTGATGAATCGAACACCCATTGCGTCCTGGTGTTGATCATGTTTTGCTCTAGGGAGAGGTTTAGTCAACGGATCTGCTACATTCAGGTCCGTATGTACTTTACAAATATCTATGTCTCCATTTTGAACACTTTCACGAATGGAGTTGAAGCGACGCTTGATATGCCTGGTCTTCCTGTGAAACCTGGGCTCCTTCGCAAGGGCAATGGCTCCAGTGTTGTCACATAAGAGAGTCATCGGGCCCGACGCATTGGGAATCACCCCTAGGTCGGTAATGAACTCCTTCATCCAGACTGCTTCCTGTGCTGCCTCCGAGGCTGCCATGTACTCCGCTTCACATGTAGATCCCGCCACGACGCTTTGCTTCCAACTGCACCAGCTTACTGCTCCTCCATTCAAAATATACACGTATCCGGTTTGTGACTTCGAGTCATCCAGATCTGTGTCGAAGCTAGCGTCGACGTAACCCTTTACGACGAGCTCTTCGTCACCTCCATAAACGAGAAACATATCCTTAGTCCTCTTCAGGTACTTCAGGATATTCTTGACCGCTGTCCAGTGTTCCATGCCGGGATTACTTTGGTACCTTCCTACCAAACTCACGGCAAGGTTTACATCAGGTCTGGTACACAGCATGGCATACATAATAGACCCTATGGCCGAGGCATAGGGGATGACACTCATCTTTTCTCTATCTTCTGCCGTGGTCGGGCATTGTGCCGTGCTCAACTGCACACCTTGCAATACAGGCAAGAACCCCTTCTTGGACTGATCCATATTGAACTTCTTCAATATCTTGTCAAGGTATGTACTCTGTGAAAGACCAATGAGGCGTCTTGATCTATCTCTATAGATCTTGATGCCTAATATATAAGCAGCTTCTCCAAGGTCCTTCATTGAAAAACACTTATTCAAATAGGCCTTTATACTTTCCAAGAATTCTATATCATTTCCCATCAATAATATGTCATCCACATATAATATGAGAAATGCTACAGAGCTCCCACTCACTTTCTTGTAAACACAGGCCTCTCCATAAGTCTGTGTAAACCCAAACGCTTTGATCATCTCATCAAAGCGAATGTTCCAACTCCGAGATGCTTGCACCAGCCCATAGATTGAGCGCTGGAGCTTGCATACTTTGTTAGCATTCTTAGGATCGACAAAACCTTCCGGCTGCATCATATACAACTCTTCCTTAAGGAAGCCGTTAAGGAATGCCGTTTTGACGTCCATCTGCCATATCTCATAATCATAGTATGCGGCAATTGCTAACATGATTCGGACGGACTTCAGCTTCGCTACGGGTGAGAAAGTCTCATCGTAGTCAACCCCTTGAACTTGTCGATAACCCTTAGCGACAAGTCGAGCCTTATAGATGGTCACATTACCATCCGCGTCCGTCTTCTTCTTAAAGATCCATTTGTTTTCTATGGCTCGCCGATCATCGGGCAAGTCAGTCAAAGTCCATACTTCGTTTTCATACATGGATCCTATCTCGGATTTCATGGCTTCTTGCCATTTGTCAGAATCCGGGCCCGCCATCGCTTCTTCATAGTTTGAAGGTTCACCGTTGTCTAACAACATGATTTCCAGGACAGGGTTGCCGTACCACTCTGGTGCGGAACGTGTCCTTGTGGACCTACGAAGTTCGGTAACTTGATCCGAAGCTTCATGATCATCATCATTAACTTCCTCCCCAGTCGGTGTAGGCACCACAGGAACATTTTCCCGCGCTGCGCTACTTTCCGGTTCGGAAGGGGTGACTATCACCTCATCAAGCTCCACTTTCCTCCCACTCAATTCTTTCAAGAGAAACTCCTTCTCCAGAAAGGACCCGTTCTTGGCAACGAAGATCTTGCCTTCGGATCTGATGTAGAAGGTATACCCAATAGTTTCCTTAGGGTATCCTATGAAGACGCATTTTTCCGACTTGGGTTCGAGCTTTTCAGGTTGAAGTTTCTTGACATAAGCATCGCATCCCCAAACTTTTAGAAACGACAGCTTAGGTTTCTTTCCAAACCATAATTCATACGGTGTCGTCTCAACGGATTTCGACGGAGCCCTATTTAAACTGAATGCGGCAGTCTCTAAAGCATAGCCCCAAAATGAGAGCGGTAAATCGGTAAGAGACATCATAGATCACACCATATCCAATAGAGTGCGATTACGACGTTCGGACACACCATTTCTCTAAGGTGTTCCAGGCGGCGTGAGTTGTGAAACTATTCCACATTTCCTTAAGTGTGTACCAAATTCGTGACTTAAATATTCTCCACCACGATCTGATCGTAAGAATTTTATTTTCCTGTCACGTTGATTCTCAACTTCACTCTGAAATTCCTTGAACTTTTCAAAGGTTTCAGACTTGTGTTTCATTAGGTAGACATACCCATATCTACTTAAATCATCAGTAAGAGTGAGAACATAACGATATCCTCCGCGAGCCTCGACACTCATTGGACCGCACACATCGGTATGTATGATTTCCAATAAGTTGGTTGCTCGCTCCATTGTTCCGGAGAACGGAGTCTTGGTCATCTTACCCATGAGGCATGGTTCGCACGTGTCAAATGATTCGTAATCAAGAGACTCCAAAAGTCCATCTGCATGGAGCTTCTTCATGCGCTTGACACCAATGTGACCAAGGCGGCAGTGCCACAAGTATGTGGGACTATCGTTATCAACTTTACATCTTTTGGTATTCACACTATGAACATGTGTAACATCACATTCGAGATTCATCAAAAATAAACCATTGACCAGCGGGGCATGACCATAAAACATATCTCTCAAATAAATTGAACAACCATTATTCTCGGATTTAAAGCCATCTTGAATTAAACGAGATCCAGATACGATGTTCATGCTCAAAGCTGGCACTAAATAACAATTATTGAGGTTTAAAACTAATCCCGTGGGTAGATGCAGAGGTAGCGTGCCGACGGCGATCACATCGACCTTGGAACCATTCCCGACGCGCATCGTCACCTCGTCCTTCGCCAGTCTCCGTTTATTCCGTAGTTCCTGTTTTGAGTTACAAATATGAGCAACCGCACCGGTATCAAATACCCAGGAGCTAATACGAGTACTGGTAAGGTACACATCAATTACATGTATATCACATATACCTTTGGTGTTGCCGGCCTTCTTCTTGTCCGCTAAGTATTTGGGGCAGTTCCGCTTCCAGTGACCACTTCCCTTGCAATAAAAGCACTCAGTCTCGGGCTTGGGTCCATTCTTTGACTTCTTCCCAGTAACTGGTTTACCGGGCGCAGGCAACTCCCTTGCCGTCCTTCTTGAAGTTCTTCTTACCCTTGCCCTTCTTGAACTTAGTGGTTTTATTCACCATCAACACTTGATGTTCTTTTCTGATCTCCACCTCCGCTGATTTCAGCATTGAATATACCTCAGGAATGGTCTTTTCCATCCCCTGCATATTGAAGTTCATCACAAAGCTCTTGTAGCTTGGTGGAAGCGACTGGAGGATTCTGTCAATGACCGCGTCATCCGGGAGATTAACTCCCAGCTGAGACAAGCGGTTGTGCAACCCAGACATTCTGAGTATGTGCTCACTAACAGAACTATTCTCCTCCATTTTACAGCTGAAGAACTTGTCGGAGACATCATATCTCTCGACCCGGGCATGAGCTTGGAAAACCAATTTCAGCTCCTCGAACATCTCATATGCTCCATGTTTCTCAAAACGCTTTTGGAGACCCGGTTCTAAGCTGTAAAGCATGCCGCACTGAACGAGGGAGTAATCATCAGCATGCTGCTGCCAAGCGTTCATAACGTCTTGGTTCTCAGGGATTGGTGCTTCACCTAGCGGTGCTTCTAAGACATAATCTTTCTTGGCTACTATGAGGATGATCCTCAGGTTCTGGACCCAGTCCGTATAGTTGCTGCCATCATCTTTCAGCTTGGTTTTCTCTAGGAACGCGTTGAAATTGAGGACAACGTTGGCCATTTGATCTACAAGACATAGTGTAAAGATTTTAGACTAAGTTCATGATAATTAAGTTCATCTAATCAAATTATTTAATGAACTCCCACTCAGATAGACATCCCTCTAGTCATCTAAGTGAAACATGATCCGAATTTAACTAGGCCATGTCCGATCATCACGTGAGACGGACTAGTCAAGATCGGTGAACATCTCCATGTTGATCGTATCTTCTATACGACTCATGCTCGACCTTTCGGTCCTCCGTGTTCCGAGGCCATGTCTGTACATGCTAGGCTCGTCAAGTCAACCTAAGTGTATTGCGTGTGTTCCGAGGCCATGTCTATACATGCTAGGCTCGTCAACACCCGTTGTATTCGAACGTTAGAATCTATCACACCCGATCATCATGTGGTGCTTCGAAACAACGAACCTTCGCAACGGTGCACAGTTAGGGTGAACACTTTCTTGAAATTATTATAAGGGATCATCTTACTTACTACCGTCGTTCTAAGCAAATAAGATGCAAAAACATGATAAACATCACATGCAATCAAATAGTGACATGATATGGCCAATATCATTATGCTCCTTTGATCTCCATCTTCGGGGCACCATGATCATCTTCGTCACCGGCATGACACCATGATCTCCATCATTGTGTCTTCATGAAGTCATCACGCCAACGATTACTTCTACTTCTATGGCTAACGCGTTTAGCAACAAAGTAAAGTAATTTACATGGCGTTATTCAATGACACGCAGGTCATGCAAAATAATAAAGACAACTCCTATGGCTCCTGCCGGTTGTCATACTCATCGACATGCAAGTCGTGATTCCTATTACAAGAATATGATCAATCTCATACATCACATATATCATTCATCACATCTTCTGGCCATATCACATCACATAGCACTTGCTGCAAAAACAAGTTAAACGTCCTCTAATTGTTGTTGCAAGTTTTTACGTGGTTTGTAGGTTTCTAGCAAGAACGTTTTCTTACCTACGTATGACCACAACGTGATTTGCCAATTTCTATTTACCCTTCATAAGGACCCTTTTCATCGAATCCGTTCCGACTAAAGTAGGAGAGACAGACACCCGCTAGCCACCTTATGCAACTAGTGCATGTCAATCGGTGGAACCTGTCTCACGTAAGCGTACGTGTAAGGTCGGTCTGGGCCGCTTCATCCTACAATGCCGCCGAAACAAGAAAAGACTAGTAGCGGCAAGAAGAATTGGCAAACTCAACACCCACAACTGCTTTGTGTTCTACTCGTGCATAGTAACTACGCATAGGCCTGGCTCTGATACCACTGTTGGGAATTGTAGCATAATTTAAAATTTTCCTATGCTCACCAAGATGCATCTATGGAGTATACTAGCAACGAGGGGAAAGGAGTGCATCTACATACCCTTGTAGATCGCGAGCGGAAGCGTTCCAATGAACGTGGATGACGGAGTCGTACTCGACGTGATCCAAATCACCGATGACCGAGTTCCGAACGGACGGCACCTCCGCGTTCAACACACGTACGGTGCAGCGATGTCTCCTCCTTCTTGATCCAGCAAGGGGGAAGGAGAGGTTGATGGAGATCCAGCAGCACGACGGCGTGGTGGTGGATGTAGCGGGTCTCGGCAGGGCTTCGCCGAGCTTCTGCGAGACGGAGAGGTGTAACAGGGGAGGAGGGAGGCGCCCAAGGCTGTCGTTCTTGCTGCCCTCCCTCCCCCCCTTTATATAGGCCCCCTGGGAAGGGGGGCTCCGGCCAAAGCCCATCTAGGTCAAGGGGCGGCGGCCAGGGGGGTGCCTTGCCCCCCAAGGCAAGTGGGAAGCCCCCCCACCCTAGGGTTTGCAACGCTAGGCGCAGGGGGGAGGCCCATGGGGGGGTGCCCAGCCCACTGGGGGCTGGCTCCCTTCCCACTTCAGCCCACGGGGCCCTCCGGGATAGGTGGCCCCACCCGGTGGACCCCCGGGAGCCTTCCGGTGGTCCCGGTACAATACCGGTAACCCCCGAAACATTCCCGGTGGCCGAAACTTGACTTCCTATATATAATTCTTCACCTCCGGACCATTCCGGAACCTCTCGTGACATCCGGGATCTCATCCGGGACTCCGAACAACTTTCGGGTTTCCGCATACACATATCTCTACAACCCTAGCGTCATCGAACCTTAAGTGTGTAGACCCTACGGGTTCGGGAGACATGCAGACATGACCGAGACGCCTCTCCGGTCAATAACCAACAGCGGGATCTGGATACCCATGTTGGCTCCCACATGTTCCACGATGATCTCATCGGATAAACCACGGTGTCGAGGATTCAATCAATCCCGTATGCAATTCCCTTTATCAATCGGTATGTTACTTGCCCGAGATTCGATCGTCGGTATCCCAATACCTTGTTCAATCTCGTTACCGGCAAGTCTCTTTACTCGTACCGCAATGCATGATCCCGTGACTAACGCCTTAGTCACATTGAGCTCATTATGATGATGCATTACCGAGTGGGCCCAGAGATACCTCTCCGTCACACGGAGTGACAAATCCTAGTCTCGATCCGTGCCAACCCAACAGACACTTTCGGAGATACCCGTAGTGCACCTTTATAGTCACCCAGTTACGTTGTGACGTTTGGCACACCCAAAGCACTCCTACGGTATCCGGGAGTTACACGATCTCATGGTCTAAGGAAAAGATACTTGACATTGGAGAAGCTCTAGCAAACGAAACTACACGATCTTTTATGCTATGCTTAGGATTGGGTCTTGTCCATCACATCATTCTCCTAATGATGTGATCCCGTTATCAACGACATCCCATGTCCATAGTCAGGAAACCATGACTATCTGTTGATCAACGAGCTAGTCAACTAGAGGCTTACTAGGGACATATTGTGGTCTATGTATTCACACATGTATTACGATTTCCGGACAATACAATTATAGCATGAACATTAGACATTACCAATAGAACAAAGAAAATATAATAATAACCATTTATATTGGCCTCTAGGGCATATTTCCAACAATCCAATCGATTTCACTAAGATTAACTAATATGTCAATCAACCTATAGTCTTGTGACATCATTACATCTTGTCAGTTAATCTGTCAAATTTGATACTAAATATAGGAAGAGAACCGGGGAGAGACTTGCTCTTGGTGACTAGAGTTACTGGATGGTCTAGTTACTTTCACATAATGCTAGACTTGAACATACAATAAATGAGAGGTATAATGAGAAAAAAATCTACATTCTCTTCGTGCATGCGTAGATAGTTTGACACTACACTGCATCATAATTTAGAGAAAGCCGAATTGCTACGTTTGCATACTTCTATATAGGAAAGAATTTCACCTTGATGAGTAGCTTCTCCGTGCACGGAAAGCATGTAAGGAATCCAACAACTTGATCCAGATTGGGGCCGATAGATTTTATTGCCAAGATCTTCACTGTGCGCATAGACTGGTGATATGTCTCCGTCATATCTACTTTTCCAAACACTTTTGCCCTTGTTTTGGACTCTAACTTGCATGATTTGAATGGAACTAACCCGGACTGACGCTGTTTTCAGCAGAATTGCCATGGTGTTATTTATGTGCAGAAACAAAAGTTCTCAGAATGACCTGAAACTCCACGGAACTTATTTTTGGAAAATATTAAAAATATTGGCGAAAGAATCAAGGCCAGGGGGCCCACCACCTGTCCACGAGGGTGGGGGCACGCCTGCCCCCTGGGCGCGCCCCCTGCCTCGTGGGACCCCTGTTGCTCCACCGACCTCAACTCCAACTCCATATATTCGTGTTCGGGGAGAAAAAAATCAGAGAAAAAATTCATCGCGTTTTATGATACGGAGCCGCCGCCAATTCCTAAAACCTCTCGGGAGGGCTGATCTGGAGTCCGTTCGGGGCTCCGGAGAGGGGAATCCGTCGCGGTCGTCATCATCAACCATCCTCCATCACCAATTTCATGATGCTCACCGCCGTGCGTGAGTAATTCCATCGTAGGCTTGCTGGACGGTGATGGGTTGGATGATATTTATCCTGTAATCGAGTTAGTTTTGTTAGGGTTTGATCCCTAGTATCCACTATGTTCTGAGATTGATGTTGCTATGACTTTGCTATGCTTAATGCTTGTCACTAGGGCCCGAGTGCCATGATTTCAGATCTGAACCTATTATGTTTTCATGAATATATGTCAGTTCTTGATCCTATCTTGCAAGTCTATATTCACCTACTATGTGTTATGATCCGGCAACCCCGAAGTGACAATAATCGGGACCACTCCCGGTGATGACCATAGTTTGAGGAGTTCATGTATTCACTATGTGTTAATGCTTTGGTCCGGTACTCTATTAAAAGGAGGCCTTAATATCCCTTAGTTTCCATTAGGACCCCGCTGCCACGGGAGGGTAGGACAAAAGATGTCATGCAAGTTCTTTTCCATAAGCACGTATGACTATATTCGAATACATGCCTACATTACATTGATGAATTGGAGCTAGTTCTGTGTCACCCTATGTTATGACTGTTACATGATGAACCGCATCCGGCATAATTCTCCATCACCGATCCAATGCCTACGAGCTTTTCACATATTGTTCTTCGCTTATTTACTTTTCCGTTGCTACTGTTACAATCACTACAAAACCCAAAAATATTACTTTTGCTACCGTTACCGTTACTTCCATATTACTTTGCTACTAAATACTTTGCTGCAGATACTAAGTTATCCAGGTGTGGTTGAATTGACAACTCAACTGCTAATACTTGAGAATATTCTTTGGCTCCCCTTGTGTCGAATCAATAAATTTGGGTTGAATACTCTACCCTCGAAAACTGTTGCGATCCCCTATACTTGTGGGTTATCAAGACTATTTTCTGGCGCCGTTGCCGGGGAGCATAGCTCTATTCTTTGAGTCACTTGGGATTTATATCTGCTGGTCACTATGAGGAACTTGAAAGACGAGAAAACAAAAATTTATCCCTCAACTACGAGGGGAGGTAAGGAACTGCCATCTAGCTCTGCACTTGATTCACCTTCTGTTTTGAGTAAGCTTGCGACACCTAAACCTGCTTCTGCTATTAATTCTGATATGTCGCATGTTATTGATGATGCCACTTCTGCTATGCATGATACTTATGATGAAACTACTTCTATGCTTGATACTACTGTGCCACTTGGTGAATTTCTTGATGAACAACTTGCTAGGGCTAGAGAGAATGAAATTATTGAAACTGATAATATTGATGATAGTGATGATGAAGACTCTCCCCTAATAAATATGAATTGCCTGTTGTGCCTGAGGGCTATGTTATGGATGAAGAAACTAAAAGAGACTTTCTTGCTTGCAATGATAGAAGTGATCTTAAGAAATTATTAGCTAAGCTTAAACAAAAAACTCTGAATGCTAGAATGAAATATGATCCTGCTTATGCTACTTCACCTATCTTTGTTACTGATAAGGATTATGAATTCTCTGTTGATCCTGATATAATTACTTTGGTTGAATCTGATCCTTTTTATGGCTATGAATCTGAAACTGTTGTGGCACATCTTACTAAATTAAATGATATAGCCACCCTGTTCACTAATGATGAGAGAACTCGCTACTTTTATATCCTTAAAATATTTCCGTTCTCATTAAAGGGTGATGCTAAGATATGGTTTAATTCTCTTGATCCTGGTTGTGTGCGTAGTCCCCAGGATATGATTTATTACTTCTCTGCTAAATATTTCCCTGCTCATAAGAAACAAGCTGCTTTAAGGGAAATATATAATTTTGTGCAAATTGAAGAAGAGAGTCTCCCACAAGCTTGGGGGAGGCTTCTCCAATTACTTAATGCTTTGCCTGATCATCCTCTTAAGAAAAATGAAATACTTGATATCTTTTATAATGGACTAACCGATGCTTCCAGAGATTACCTGGATAGTTGTGCTGGTTCTGTTTTCAGGGAAAGAACACCGGATGAAGCTGAAATTCTGTTGAATAATATGTTGACTAATGAAAATAATTGGACGCTTCCTGAGCCAATTCCTGAACCAATTCCTAAACCAACTCCGAAGAAGAGGGGTGTTCTATTTCTCAGTCCTGAAGATATGCAAGAGGCAAAGAAATCCATGAAAGAAAAAGGTATAAAAGCTGAAGATGTTAAGAATTTACCTCCTGTTGAAGAAATACATGGACTTAATTTACCGCCTGTTGAAGAAATATATGATCTTAATTCATCACCTATTGAAGAAACACATGGTCTTGATAACCCGACACATGTAGTAAAGGTAAATTCTCTCTATAGATATGATAAAGCCGAAATCCCTCCTACTAAGTTTGCTAGCCAATGTTTGGATGAGTTTGATAACTTTATGGTTAAGCAAGAAGATTTTAATGCTTATTTTGGTAGACAATTAAAACAAAATGCTTATATGATTGAACACTTGGGTGATTATATGTCTATAGTTAAAGGTGTTAAACTCATTAGTAAACATGCTTCTATGGTTACCACTCAAGTAGAACAAGTACTTAAAGCTCAGAATGATTTTCTCAATGAATTGAATAGTAAGAATAATGATTATGCTGTTAGAGTGGCTACTAGAACTGGTAAAATGACTCAGGAACCTTTGTATCCTGAAGGCCATCCTAAGAGAATTGAGCAAGATTCTCAGAGAAATAATGTTGACGCACCTAGTCCTTCTAAAAAGAAGAAAAAGAAAAATGATAGGACTTTGCATGCTTCTAGTGAACCTATTGCTGAACCACCTGAGAATCCAAATGATATTTCTATTTCTGATGCTGAAACACAATTTGGTGATGAACATGAACCTAGTGATAATGTTAATGATGATGTTCATGTTGATGCTCAACCTAGTAATAATAATGATGTAGAAATTGAACCTGCTGTTGATCTTGATAACCCACAATCAAAGAATCAACGTTATGATAAGAGAGACTTTGTTGCTAGGAAACACGGTAAAGAAAGAGAACCATGGGTTCAGAAACCCATGCCTTTTCCTCCCAAACCATCCAAGAAAAAGGATGATGAGGATTTTGAGCGCTTTGCTGAAATGATTAGACCTATCCTTTTGCGTATGCGTTTGACTGATATGCTCAAAATGAATCCTTATGCTAAATATATGAAAGAAATTGTTACTAATAAAAGAAAGATACCGGAAGCTGAAATTTCCACCATGCTTGCTAATTATACTTTTAAGGGTGGAATACCTAAGAAACTAGGAGATCCAGGAGTACCACTATACCATGCTCCATTAAAAGAAACTATGTTAAAACTGCTTTATGTGATCTTGGAGCCGGTGTTAGTGTTATGCCTCTCTCTTTATATCGTAGACTTGATTTGAATAAGTTGACACCTACTGAAATATCTTTGCAAATGGCTGATAAATCAACTGCTATACCTGTCGGTATTTGTGAGGATGTGCCTGTTGTGGTTGCAAACGTTACTATTTTAACGGACTTTGTTATTCTTGATATTCCCGAGGACGATAGTATGTCTATTATTCTTGGAAGACCCTTTTTGAATACTGCAGGGGCTGTTATTGATTGCAACAAAGGCAATGTCACTTTTCATGTTAATGGTAATGAGCATACGGTACACTTTCCGAGGAAACAACCTCAAGTTCATAGTATCAATTCTATTGGAAAAATTCCATCGATTATTTTTGGAGGTTTTGAATTTCCTCTTCCTACTGTCAAGAAGAAATATGATATTCTTATTATTGGGGATGTGCATATCCCCGTTGAGGTAACATAGTGTTATTCGAAATTTCTCCGGTTCCATGTTAGTCGGAATGAGTTTCTTAACAAGACCTGATCAACCTTGTTAGTGGATTCCTTTTGATGAGCATGAGATGGATGAAACTAAAAGGCACAACCTTCTGTACCCTCCTTTTACTTTCTGTTATTTAGTTGAAATAAAGTAAAAATAGTATTTTTCTGTCTGTTTCCTGAATTATCCGTGCAATATAAAAATACCCCGAAAATAAAAGTTCTCCAAATGCCCTGCCAATTTATTATGATTTTTTGTGGAATATTTGAGAATATCTGGCACTGAGAACACAGCAGGGGGAGAAAGCACCTGGCCACAAGGGTCCAAGGCGCGCCCACCCCTACAGGGCGCGCCCCTGCCTCGTGGGCCCATGGTGGCTCCCCTCCACTTATTCCTGCACCCACACACTCCTTCTTCCTCCCAAAAAAATCACCATCCAGCTCAAGCACAAGTTCTAGCTCATTTTGCTGCGATTTTCGATCTCCTTGCTCAAAGCACCTCTCACAAAACTGCTTTGGGAGATTGTTCCTTGCTATGTGACTCCTCCATTGGTCCAATTAGCTTTTGTTCTAGTGCTTTATTCATTGCAAATTTTTGCTGCCTAGGTGACCATGTTCTTGAGCTTGCATGTCAAATTTATATGGTTCCAAGTAGTTCTAATGCATGATATAGGTTCTAGGCACTTGTAGGAGTAGTTGCTATCAATTTTGTTGAGTTTGGTTCACTTTTATTTGAAGTTGCTAAAAATTTCAGAAATTTTTAGAAAATGATGAAGAGATTTTTGAGGGGCTCATCGAGCCGAAGCTCGAAGGAAAAGCAAGGTGAAGAAGCAGAGAGGCCCAAATATAATTTGCCTCGCACCGCGGAGGTTCGGCCGTGTGAATGGCCTTCCAATGATTTCTTGAGAGCAGCCGGGATTTAAGATGATTTTTATGAATTGGCTGAGAATGCAGGCCTCACCGACTTCCTCCGCGACCAACGCGAACAATATCTCTTACTCACCAATACTTTTGTGCAAAACTTCTACTATTATCCTAAGGAATCACCTCCTTCACTAGAGTTTCATTTATATGATGTGGTTAAGAAGATGTCACTAGATGAATTTTGCAGGGTTTGCAAAATACCTTTCGAGGGTAGTTTAGAGGAACCACATCGTAAAGATGTGGACAGGTTTATTGACACTATTACTGTAGGGGAAACTAGGAAGGTTTCCGATGAAAGAATCACTAGCATACATTTTCCTGTTTTACGCTACTTTGCAATACTTGCTAGTTGTTGCTTAATTGGTCGCGGAAACTGTGGAAACCTTAGTGTTCCTTATATTATTATTTTGTTCCATGGTTTATTCCGCGACGACTCTGTTAGTATGGGCGGTATTATTGCCAAACGGTTAAGTCTAAACCGTACAAAGGGCCCCATCTTTGGAGGTGTTTATGCTTCACGCCTTGCTGCATATTATAACATACCTATTAGGCACTATGAAAAAGAAGAAAATTGCTGCCTACTGTTTATTTAGATTATAAGAGCATGGTAGCGCATGATTTTATTGTAAAGAATAGGGAAAGGGAGCTTAAATACAAATTGTTCTTTGATAAACATCATCCTGAGACTATTACCTTGCCTGCTCCTTCCTTGTTTGATTTATCTGCAGGCCAGTATCTTGTTCCGCTGGCGGCCATTCACGCCTACCGGAACCCTACATCAGCCACAGAGCCAGGGCCGGAACCACAATTTGATCTTCCACGACAGTCTAATTACCAGTGGGATCCGGAGATGATTGCCAACCAGTGGCAATCGGAGTCCTCCTCTTCGCAGTACGACCCCAACTACAACTATGGATATCCTCCAGGCCATCCGTGGCAATAAACCAACTTAGGCCAAAAGCATAAGCTTGGGGGAGTACGTATTTCTCAACAACATTACATTCATGTTCACACACTCATTGCTAGATGTCGGTGCTCATACTCTTTCATTGTAATATCCATGCTAGTTTATTTTTCTTTTTATGCTTTCTTCTTGTGTGTTTGAAAAACCTTAAGAAAAACCAAAAAAATTAGTTGTAGCTTTTAGCTAGTTTATTTTCTTGCTGTAGTAGTAATAATTAAAAGAAAACCCAAAAAGATTTCATGTTCTTCTTTTGCTTGTTGGGAGCTTTCCCGTGTAAATAGTTTTATTTCTTTTCTTTTCTTTGGGGGTCGATAGGAGAAGACCATGATTAAATTGTTGAAGTGGCTCTTATATGCATTATTGTTGATTTAACCAAGAGCCCATATTGCCTTGTCTTCTCCTGTTTATTGAATGCTCGCAGATTCCAGCTTAGTCCAATGCACGTGCACTATTATTATTATTCACATCGTTCGGTCGTGCAAGTGAAAGGCAATTATGACGATATATGATGGACTGATTGAGATGAGAGAAGCTGGTATGAACTCGACCTCTCTTGTTTTTGTAAATATGATTAGTTCATCGTTCCTGATTCAGCCTATTATGAATAAACATGTTTGCAATGACAATTAGAGATTGTAGTTGCTTATGCCATGCTTAATTAGCTAGGAGCTTATAATGGTTTACCTTGCGTGCCAACATGCTATTAAAATGGTTGTGATGTGGTATGATAGGGTGGTATCCTCCTTTGAATGATTTAAGTGACTCGACTTGGCACATGTTCACACATGTAGTTGAAACAAATCAACATAGCCTTCACGATATTTATGTTCATGGTGGATTATATCCTACTCATGCTTGCACTCAATGTTTATTAATTTTAATGCATGTTCATGACTGTTGTCGCTCTCTAGTTGGTCGCTTCCCAGTCTTTTGCTAGCCTTCACTTGTACTAAGCGGGAATACTGCTTGTGCATCCAATCCCTTAAACCCCAAAGTTATTCCATATGAGTCCACCATACCTTCCTATATGCGGTATCTACCTGCCGTTCCAAGTAAATTTGTATGTGCCAAACTCTAAACCTTCAAATGAAATTCTGTTTTGTATGCTCGAATAGCTCATGTATCAACTAGGGCTGTCCTTATCTTCCATGTTAGGCGGGTTATTCTCAAGAGGAGTGGACTCCGCTCCTCACTCACGAGAAAATGGCTGGTCACCGGGATGCCCAGTCCCATGCTTTATGCAAATCAAATCAAAATAATTGCAAACAAAACTCCCCCGGGACTGTTGTTAGTTGGAGGCACTCGTTGTTTCGAGCAAGCCATGGATTGATGCTTGTTGGTGGAGGGGGAGTATAAACTTTACCATTCTGTTTGGGAACCGCCTATAATGTGTGTAGCATGGAAGATATCGCCATCTCTTGGTTGTTATGTTGACAATGAAAGTATGCCGCTCAAAATATTATTTATCTCTGCTTTAAAACCGAGCTCTGG
This sequence comes from Triticum aestivum, assembly GCF_018294505.1. NCBI lineage: Eukaryota > Viridiplantae > Streptophyta > Magnoliopsida > Poales > Poaceae > Triticum > Triticum aestivum. The sequence goes on from NC_057799.1 coordinate 481,366,108, forward strand.
CACCTCTACAAATCCCTGCTTCCCTCTGCGAAGGGCCTATCTATTTACTTTTATGTTGAGTCATCACCCTCTTATTAAAAAGCACCAGCTGGAGAGCACCGCTGTCATTTGCATCCATTACTATTAATTTATATTGGGTATGACTATGACTGGATCTCTTTTACCATGAATTACAATGTTTAGTCAGTCCTTGATCTTTAAAGGTGCTCTGCATTTATGTTTTGCGGTCTCAGAAAGGGCTAGCGAGATACCATCTTGTTATATCATATCATGATTGTTTTGAGAAAGTGTTGTCATCCGAGATTTATTATTATTGCTCGCTAGTTGATTATGCCATTGACATGAGTAAACATGAGACCTAAATGTTATTGTGAATATGGTTAGTTCATAATCTTTGCTGAAAACTTGAATGCTGGCTTTACATATTTACAACAACAAGAGCAAACAGAGTTTGTAAAAGTTTTTCTTTATCACTTTCAGTTTATCAACTGAATTGCTTGAGGACAAGCAAAGGTTTAAGCTTGGGGGAGTTGATACGTCTCCGTCGTATCTACTTTTCCAAACACTTTTGCCCTTGTTTTGGACTCTAACTTGCATGATTTGAATGGAACTAACCCGCACTGACGCTGTTTTCAGCAGAATTGCCATGGTGTTATTTATGTGCAGAAAAAAAAGTTCTCGGAATGACCTGAAACTCCACGGAACTTATTTTTGGAAAATATTAAAAATATTGGCGAAAGAATCAAGGCCAGGGGGCCCACCACCTGTCCACGAGGGTAGGGGGGCGCCCCCTGGGCACGCCCCTACCTCGTGGGCCCCCTGTTGCTCCACCGACCTCAACTCCAACTCCATATATTCGTGTTCGGGGAGAAAAAAATAAGAGAAAATTATTCAATGCGTTTTACGATACGGAGCCGCCGCCAAGCCCTAAAACCTCTCGGGAGGGCTGATCTGGAGTCCGTTCGGGGCTCCGGAGAGGGGAATCCGTCGCCGTCGTCATCATCAACCATCCTCCATCACCAATTTCATGATGCTCACCGCCGTGCGTGAGTAATTCCATCGTAGGCTTGCTGGACGGTGATGGGTTGGATGAGATTTATCATGTAATCGAGTTAGTTTTGTTAGGGTTTGATCCCTAGTATCCACTATGTTCTGAGATTGATGTTGCTATGACTTTGCTATGCTTAATGCTTGTCACTAGGGCCCGAGTGCCATGATTTCAGATCTGAACCTATTATGTTTTCATGAATATATGTGAGTTCTTGATCCTATCTTGCAAGTCTATAGTCACCTACTATGTGTTATGATCCGGCAACCCCGAAGTGACAATAATCGGGACCACTCCCGGTGATGACCATAGTTTGAGGAGTTCATGTATTCACTATGTGTTAATTCTTCGGTCCGGTACTCTATTAAAAGGAGGCCTTAATATCCCTTAGTTTCCATTAGGACCCCGCTGCCACGGGAGGGTAGGACAAAAGATGTCATGCAAGTTCTTTTCCATAAGCACGTATGACTATATTCGGAATACATGCCTACATTACATTGATGAATTGGAGCTTGTTCTGTGTCACCCTATGTTATGACTGTTACATGATGAACCGCATCCGGCATAATTCTCCATCACCGATCCAATGCCTACGAGCTTTTCACATATTGTTCTTCGCTGATTTACTTTTCCGTTGCTACTGTTACAATCACTACAAAACCCAAAAATATTACTTTTGCTACCGTTACTGTTACTTCCATACTACTTTGCTACTAAATACTTTGCTGCAGATACTAAGTTATCCAGGTGTGGTTGAATTGACAACTCAACTGCTAATACTTGAGAATATTCTTTGGCTCCCCTTGTGTCGAATCAACAAATTTGGGTTGAATACTCTACCCTTGAAAACTGTTGCGATCCCCTATACTTGTGGGTTATCAACTGGGTCAAGCTTGTGGGAATCATTTTCTGGAAGATGGTCGTAAATACATCAAGAAGAAATTTAAAAATGTGAATTTCAAGAAGATGGAGAAGAATATGAGTGCTGTACCTGAACGATTACGGATCCGATAAAGAGTTCGGAGAAATTGGCACACGAGTGCACCAACGCTGTCAATTTTGGCGCGTCAATGACCCTGATATTTGTTGGACCTTCTAGATCCGATACAAGCAATCTCTCAAGGAAAGGCGCATTCTCAATGACCATAACGTGGAACAGCTGGAGTGATCTCTTCCCAATTGATGTCTTGTTGCGGGGCCAGCAAGACACATAAATCCATCGGAGATTCATCGAGGCGATGTAGAGGCTAATGAACCCGTGGATCTGCTCAAGACGAAGGTACTCGAGCGTAGTATAGCTAGGGAGCAGGTGCTCCATAGCCTTCTTCGAGATGAACACGTCGAAGAGGTCGAGCTGCTTGAGTTGAGGGAGAAGAAGGGTGGGCGCGGCATTAATCTAGGGAAGATAGCAGAAGCTGAAGCTGGCGCGTCGCAGCGTTGGCGCGAGGCAGAGCGCGGACAGCGGCAGAGAGCGACATTGTCCAGCTTCAAAGCTGAGCTCCTCGAGTTGATGTAGGGCGGGGGATAAGAACCACTCATCGAACTTGGGTTGGACCTTGCAGTTGGTACTGAACATGCGGATGTAAAGGCGTCTGGCTGGCCCAGGGTGCGATGAAAGGATCTTGGAGACTGCGGCCATGCGTTTGCAATCCCCGTCGCAGAGGCAGCTGTCGACGGTGAGGTTGAGGGGGACGCGGCGCCAGAGGGGGCGCCACCGCCGGGAGAGCAGGGCGGTCCGCACAGTAGATTTGGTGGGGAGGAGGCCGATGATGACGAGCAGCAAGTCGTCGGCGAGGCTTCTGAAGAAGTCCACGCTCGCCGGATGCGGTTTTGGCTCGAGCCACCTCCGCCTGTTGGCTGCCTCGCCGTCCATCTAAACCGGCGGCGACGCCGGTGTACACGTGTGCTGGTGTGTGTTGTGTGCTGGGTGTGCGCGAGTGCGTCCTTCTGTGCATGCCGTCGCGCAGTGGTGAATTGTGCGCGAGTGCGTCCTCCACGCGGAAGAAGTGTGTCCTCAATGGGCCCTCAATTTACTAGCATGCGGGGTGCTACCCCGAGTGGTTTCAAATTTGTTTACTTCACCGCGTGTCAGATGGGCCTCTAGTTTACTTATTTTCACCCACTGCCACATGGGCCAGCACACGAAGATACAGAACACGAGCTGACAAGGCAGCATGTGGACTGGTTGACCGGTCAACTAAACAATATACAGAGCTATATGCTGACATAGTGAGCGTATAATCTGTTGGTATACAGTGTTCGTGTGAGAGGGGAGGCCCGTGAGAGATAGCAGAGAGAGAGAAAGAGCTACTCCCTCCGTTCGATAATGTAGTTCCAACATTTTTTTAAAAGTCAAACTTTTGAAAATTTGACCAAGTTTATAAAGAAATTACTTATATCTACAATACCAAAGATAAATGATAGTATGAAGTAAGTACATGTTGTGATGAATCTAATGATCTTTCCAGATGTAAATGTTTTTCTCCACATATACCTGGTCAAACTTTTCTGAGGTTTGACTTTTCAAAACATCCATATGCTTATGGACGTGAGAGAGTCCCTAACTAGAGAGAGAGAGAAATAGAAAGAGTGAGTGAAAAAAGTGTGTGTGCGTGTGTGAAAGAGACATGGACAACACTCGATAAAAGTCGAGAAAAAACGTGTGTGTCTTATGCAAACATATCACAGATGCATCTTCGACAACGGAAGCAAGGTGAGGAAATAGTGTGTGGTTGTTTGCAACCGAGAGAGCAAGACCCCTAGCACGTGGCCAAGAGGGGTCTGACAAACAAGGGATAGAGGTCGAGAGAGATGTATGGAGAAAATGCAGACATGGGGAGGAGAGAGTGTATGTTTGTCATAGAGAGATCCCCTGGAGATCGAGATGGGACTACATGGGTGGGAGATCGAGTGACAAGGTGTGTGCGCGATAGAAGATACCCTGAGAGATATCGAGATAGACGTATGGATGGAAGGAGACAATACGTGTGTTCCTGGTGGCTAGTGAGAGATAATCATACTTAGGGGGGGGCAGTACTTGCGCCTATGATGGAGTGAGGGATTATGGTACTTATTAGGGGGGTGCGTGTCACATAGAGAGAGAACAAGGGCGGAGAGTGTTGGATGGGTCTATATGTATAGCGCGAGCGAGACATGTGTATGTGTGAACCAGGGAGATATAAAGTTTGAGAGAGATTGAGGAGCCCCGATAAGGCTGAGTGGTGCGTCAGATAGCTGAGAGGGGGAAAGAGATATTCCATCCGCTCGATAATGCAGTGCATGTAACTTTTTTAGAAGTCAAACTTTGGAAACTTTGATCAGGTTTACACAAATGTTATTTATATCTTCAATACCAAAGATACATCATACGAAACTACATCTCTTGGTGAATCTAATGGTATATGTTTGTTGTTCCAGATGTAATTGTTTTTCTCCACGTACATGGTCAAACTTTGTGATGTTTGACTTCTCAATAAATCAATATGCTATGGACCGAGGAGAGTGCCTAAGTCGAGAGGGATCAAGTGCGTGTGAAGGAGAATGAGTAAGTGTGCAAAAAGAGTATGAGTGCGAAAGAGAAAGTGACAAAAAACGATAAATGAGAGAGATTGTGTGTTTTTTCGTTTCTTAGGCGAACATATCACGCATGCATCTCCGAGATAGAAAAGCGAGGCGAGGAGATACACGAAGATAGCTAGTGTGTGATTGTTTGCAACGGAGAGAGACACCCCTATAGCACATGTCCAATAGAGGTCTGGCCAACAAGGAACAAAGGTCGAGAGGGACACATGGAGAACATGGACGCATGGGGAGGGTGAGAGGGTGTGTTTGTGATAGAGAGACCCCCTCGAGATCATGAGGGGACTATATGGGTGGGAGATCGAGGGAGATGCGTGCGCGATAGAAAGATGCCCTGAGAGAAATCGAGATAGACCATGCACATGTTTGTGATGGAGACTAAGATTAGCTAGTCATATACATATAGGGGGGACTGCGTGTGCCTACAATTGAGTGAGAGACCATCATACTTGGCTAGCTAGGCATGATATTGTGTGTGTGTGTGCGTGTGAGATGGAGAGAGAACGAGGGAGAGAGATAGAGTTTTAGATGGGCCTATCGAGTGCGAGTGAGATATGCATGTGTATGTGTGACGCAGGTAGATGGAGAGTTTGAGAGAGGGGGGGAAGAGCTCCGAGACGATAGAGTGGTGCGTGAGAGAGTTACGGGCAACAAGCCAAGGAATTTATGTGCGTACGATGAGTGCACCCAAGATATCTAGCTTGGACTAGAGAATCATACATAGTGTGCGAGAGAGACATATAGATGGAGTATATATGCATGCGAACTAGAAAGACCCCCCGCCCACGCACATACACAAAGAGAGAGAGAGATGGAGAGAAGAGAGAGGACCAACAAGGTTTGTGTGTTGGATGCGTGCGACAGAATTGAAGATTGTCGGCGAGAGAGAGAGAGAGAGAGAGAGAGAGAGAGAGAGAGAGAGAGAGAGAGAGAGAGAGAGAGCAGGAGTCCGGGAGAGGGGGAGGTCGCGTTTTATGCATTAAAGACTGATATAAACCATGTTTCGGTATAAAATTGTATTCAAATATTTAAATTGGGGAACATGTTGTCTACAATCCACACATGAACGGATATATGCGTATATCAAACAAGTCCATTAATTTGACTTTCAACATGTTCATGGAGTACTATAATACTGTACAACATGCTATTCGATTGAGGTGTTCAATTTTGGATTTAGTTCACTATTTTGACCTGGTGAACGAGCTATTTCATTGAATCGAGATATTTCATTTTGGGTTTGATTCCCGTTTTTGAGTGGGTCAACTATTTGTCATATAGTAAAACGCTAGCAACGAGCATGTAAAAACACATTACTCCCGAGCATCATCTCTCCATCTAAAAAAGAAGTGGCAAGCTAATATTTCTAAATTTGATTCGAATCGACTTTTTTTAGCTTGATTCGAATCGACTTGGTAAGGTAGACGTGGATGCTCGTTCTCCCAAATTTTGAACGAACCGTTAAACATCCTCTGCTCGGTGGAATTCGCCCGAGCAAATAAATGGGAGACGCGAAATTACCGTCCTATGTGGGAGACGCATTAATTGGCCCGTTGTGCATCGAGGGTAGGTTCGTAACTTCATCCAAGCGCGCCTTCTCCTCGGCCGAAATGACATGTGCCGAATAATTCATAAACCATGGTCGGCAAAACACGCTCTCCTCGCCCGAAATAGCTCGCGCCCACTATTTCAAAGCACGCTCTCCTCGCCCGAAATCGCTCGCGCCCACTATATTCCAAAACACGCCCTCCTCGCCCGAAATCGCTCCCGCCCACTATTTGGGGAGAAGCAAAGTTACTCTACTATCCCCGACCCTCAGTACACAGACCCAAGCCGAGAAGCCTAAAGGCAGGGGTAGAACTGTAACTCCCTCTCACATTTCAGACAAATGCGTCCGTAAAACATGGTTCCACTCCCCTCCCAATTCCCCCCCCCCATTCATACCTCGTGGGCGCCAAATCACCTTCTCCCAAAAGCTCCCTTCTCCCGAGCCGTGAAACGTCAGCCCCTCCTCCATGGCGCCCCCACCGCACCATTTTTACAGCCGCCCTCCTCCCTAACGCCGGAGACACTGTCCATTTGTCGTCATGCACTGGGTCGTGTGCCTCTTACTCCGTGCTGCTGGAGCTGCCTCGACGACGACCGTGTGAACCGTATCGGAGCCGATTCACCCCCGTCGTTGTTCATGGCGCCGGAGCGGCTTCAACTTCGGATCCGGCCAGAGTCCCGGCGCTGCTTCCCCATAGCCGTCGACCGTCGCGACATCGCTGTTTCCCTGCCGCGGGTGGCCACCGCAACCACGCCGGTCTCACCGACTCGGCAGCTGGACCTGCCTACTTCACCATGCCGCCAGATAGGTCACACCCTCATCTCAAATCACTTTATTTAGGCGTCAGTTGTCTGTATTTTTATTCTGGGCCAATCGATTCCCAATGGGAAGCAGCACCCCTCGAGGCGGTGGAGCTCCTAGGCTGCCGGTTGGTTGGTGTCTAATGTAAGGGTGCGGGGCCGCAAGTTCGCCGCGGAAGCATCGCTTAGATGGCTATCTTAGAGTTGCGTGGGTTCAAGGTACTGCCGGCGCCGGATCTGGATGACGGGGAGTCTTTATGGATTGGCCCGGGGGCGGCGCAACCACGGCAATGCGGTGGGGCGGGGAGCGGGGTTTTGGCCGGGGCCACGGACGGCGGAGGCTAGCTGCTCTGCCGTTGGTCGCTGGCTCTTCGGGGAAGATTCCTAACAGTGTCAGCCGAGAGGCACAAGACGGCCATCAAGCCATCTGGCGTAGATCGGACAGTACCAAAATAAAATAAAATCGTGTGACCCTAATTTAGTCTCAGTCAACAGACGTGTGACCACTCTCGTACCTTGCTCTTGATCTCTTAGTGTATTTCTTCAGATCAAACAGATGTGTCGTTCTTAACATTATGCGTTATCTGCATCTTCAGCCACACCGTCTTCTGACTCACTGCAGCTGCTCCAACAAGGGAAGCATATACCAGAAGGGAGCTATAGTCCCCACTCAACAGTTCCCTGCATCGAATGCGCGTGCCCGACATGGAAAGCCACAACAACTGCAGGGCCATCGACAAGTCAGCACATGATGCTCACTCCTATGGATGGCGGCCAGATAGGTTGTACCCTCATCTTACTTGTGTGCAACATTTATGGCTTTGTTATTCATCTAAGCATGGAAAATAGATTATCACATTTCACTGTATATTCATGCTGATCTCTTACGGGTCTTGTTCAGGAGTTAACGTTGTTCCATAGTTCAGCTAAGATACTTGTTCTTTAGGTAACGTTGTTCCATAGTTATCATCCATCAGCCAATGCTATCCCACAGGCTGGTGATTATAGTATTATACCACTTCTAGTATTACCTATGTTGTTCTTTAATACTTTTGTGTGCCATCTAGTTAATCTCGAGTACAAACGATACATATTCTGTAGCTTTCATCTCTGTTCTCCCTTTAGTTTTTGAGACCTGTTGCTGCTAGTTAACCCCAGTCCTACTATTTATGTCGTCTCCTACAGGCACTCATTACATAAATCTAACTACTAGTTGTCTTCCATGCATGTCAGATATAATTGCACACACTGATATATCCACAAGAACCTCACGGAGCAATGTAAAGGCCAATAAACTTGATGTCAATGATACCCAATATGATGGAACATGTAAAGGCAGTTCTTCAGAAGACTTGCAGAAAGATGTTGAATCCTCTTCACCCCACAAGGTCCTTGCTCTATCGCAATGCCATCTGCTTAATTTGGTCATCATGCTTCTGAATATCTTATGCATTGTTATTCATCAGTATGTACTTCATCTATCTACCATACCATGTTTTTTTACATTGAAGTGCTGTTCTAGTGCTCTGTTGCAATGCCATCTTAGTTTCCCAATCATACACGTGTATGTTGCCTTAGTTTTTTCTGTACGTATTCCGCTAGCATACAGTTTTACATTCAACTAGTGTTTTTTTACTGTGTTTTCCTGTCGTATCCCTAGCTCTTACACCATACTCCCTCCGTCCGGATTACATGTTGCCGAAATGGATAAAAAAGGATGTATCTAGAACTGAAATACGCCTAGACCCATCCATTTTTTCCGGATGGAGGGAATACATGTCAATATGTCATGCCTTTCTATTCTTCAGTACCTATTCCATCTCTCTGCTGTAGCATGTTTTATAATTGAAGCACCATTCTTCTATACAAGGCATGCAAGGGGAAGACGACTATGTTAGAATCTGAAGGGTTACAAACCAGGTCTTTGCAAAAGATCCAAACGCCAGGAGATAATAAACCAACTCCAGTTTTTATAGATACTGCTCCAGCACAGAGAAACCCAACTCCTACTGATAATAAGCAGATTCCAGTGGCTAAAGAACTAGTCCGCTCCAGTCCAGCAAAAATATGTCAACTCCATTCTAAGAAGCGTGTGCGTATCCTTGCATCATGAAATTTTATAGCATGCTGATCATATTTTCTACATGTTTCTTACCCATCTCTCTTTTAGAAAATAAGCTTAACAGATAGAAGAATTTCTGCACTGGTATCGTCTGTGAGGAAAGATTCTTGCAGGAATTCTCTGTACTCCAATGCAGATGTAAGTACCTGTTGTATATCACTATATTTTTACATCAGCATGTATTTTGTTAATCGGCGTGAATCCAACCTTTATCTGATCTAAATTAGTTGTAGCAAAATGTATGATTAAAGGCCACAATGTTGATTTTTGTAAGGAAAACTGCCTGGTAGTTTTGCATCCTGAGCTGCATGAGTGTACTATCTCATATCAGTGGGTTTGATTACTTTGGTTCTGCAGTGGGTTTTCAGTGTTTTTTTACTGTGTTGTCCTGTCGTATCCCTAGCTCTTACATCATACTCCCTCCGTCCGGATTACATGTCGCAGAAATGGATAAAACTGGATGTATCTAGAACTGAAATACGCCTAGACCCATCCATTTATTTCCGGATGGAGGGAATACATGTCAATATGTCATGCCTTTCTATTCTTCAGTACCTATTCCATCTCTGCTGTAGCATGTTTTATAATTGAAGCACCATTCTTCTATATAAGGCATGCAAGGGGAAGACGGCTATGTTAGAATCTGAAGGGTTACAAACCAGGTCTTTGCAAAAGATCCAAACGCCAGGAGATAATAAACCAACTCCATTTTTCATAGATACTGCTCCAGCACAGAGAAACCCAACTCCCACTGATAATAAGCAGATTCCAGTGGCCAAAGAACTAGTCCGCTCCAGTCCAGCAAAAGAATGTCAACTCCATTCTAAGAAGCGTGTGCGTATCCTCGCATCATGAAATTTTATAGCATTCTGATCATATTTTCTACATGTTTCTTACCCAGCTCTCTTTTAGAAAATAAGGTTAAATGATAGAAGATTTCCTTCATTGGCATTGTATTCGAGGAAAATATCTTGCGGGAATTCTCTGTGCTCCAATGCTGATGTAAGTACCTGTTGTATATCACTATATTTTTACATCAACATGTATTTTGTTAATCGGCGTGAATCCAACCTTTGTCTGATCTAAAATTTGTTGTAGCAAAATGTTAAAGGCGCCAATGTTGATTTTTGTAAAGAAAACTGCCTGGTAGTTTTGCATACTGAGCTGCATGAGTGTAATATCTCATATCATGCACATTACTGAATTGTAGTGCTGCTTTGGTTGCCCATTCATTCATTGTGTCAATGTTGCTTTCGTATTACCTTACCTGGCTGATGATAGCTATGCCATATTGTGTTAATTTGGTGTTGGCTAGTTGCCCAAATGTTCGTTGTGCCAATGTTGCTTTCCTATTATCTGACTTGGCCAATGATAGCAATGCTAGTGTCTTAATTTGGTGCAGGCTGCTGAAGATAAGAAGACAAACTCAGAAAACAGCAAGGCAACCCCATTGTTTCTTTCCAATAAATCTAGGCCAGGTAATATGCCAATAACTCATGATTAATCTGTTTGGTTCCCCTCCTAATTTATGTTATGATGCAGTGGTCGAGACACTCTCCACTATCAATAAAACAAGCCTGCCAAAATCGCCATTTGAATCTGTTCATTATCCCTTGTCTCGAATGCAACGGAAAAATGTATGTTTGTGAACCAATTAATGGCTGAAGGAATGATGGAAATGGTGGAGGAATCAGAGGTGCAGAGTCGTGCGATACAACAACTGATCAATGTTTTCAGAGATGGTGTAGCAAAGCAGCAAGAACTTGCCCACATGCTTATGGGCGTCATCCGTGCTGAGGTTGCAGATTGTGACATTGTAGATCGTCAGGTTCTGTTCATTTATTTGCACTGGCATCAATCTTTCATTGCCCAGTGGATGTAATTTCCTGTAATATATGCTGGATGTGCAACGTTTTTCCCTGTATGCCGTACCTTTGCTTGATCGGTTTTGGTCCTGTGCATAATTGCTCGTCGTAATGGGCTCAAATTATCTAATTTGGCCTAAAGACATGTACGAACTTTAGTGGGCCCATTAAGTTAATGTGTCGTTACCAGGCCGAAAGTTAATGGTCGGCCCTCTTAACTCCCGGGTCGTTAATAGGCTGATATCGAAGCGGGCAACAGGTGGGCCCAATTGATTTCATGGGCCGTTAACAGGCCGTTACTAAGTTCGGGCTACATATGGCCCAACTATACTGTGGGCCTTTAGCAGGCCGAAAGAGACAACGGGCTTGTACTGGACCATGTAGAGCATGGGCCGCTAAGAGGCCGAAAGTTAGGTCGTATTGTAAATGGCCCAACTGTATTGTGGGCCTTTAGCAGGCCGAAAGAGAAACCGGGCTGGTATTGGACCATGAAGGGCATGGGCCGTTAAAAGGCCAAAAATCAGGTCCAACTACAAATGGCCCAACTCATTTATGGTTCGTTAACAGGCTGAAAGGCACACATGGCCGGGAATTGGCCCAACACTTAAATGGGTTGCTAAAAGGCCAAAACTCAGGTCCAACTACAAATGGCCCAACAGATATATGGGCCATCAGCAGGCTGAAAGACACACCGGGCCGGAAATTGGCCCAACACTTAAATTGGCCGCTAAAAGGCCGAAACTCAGGTCCGACTACAAATGGCCCAACTGATTTATGGGTTGTCAACAGGCTGAAAGACACACCGGGCCGGAAATTAGCCCAATATTTAAATGGGTCGCTAAAAGGATGAAAGATGTACATTGTGAAAATTGGCCCATCCACTGAATGGGCCGTTAACAGGCCGAAATATCATCGGGCCGATATTGAGCCCAAATATATAGCGGGCTGTTAACGGGCTCGAACTGACGATGGGCTGCAGTGGTGTCAAATCTTTAATGGGCCGAATTGGCACATCTTGTATGGACCGTGGGCTTAAATGGACCTGACACAAGTAGGCCTTATATGGGCCGGCCTGCTATTTTTTACTGGGCCGGCCTTTTTCACCGGAATGGGCCACTGTTGGGCCATCCCACGCGTCGACCTATCATAGGCGCCTCCTGTCCAATGAGTGGATGACATCTGTCCCAACGGTGAGGCAACACGTGTTTCCTCCGGCCAATGATGATTTTACACGTGGAAAATCCCCATTGGTCCGGGCTGTTAACGGGTTATCGGATCCAAAACCGGACCCGATAGCTTAACGGCGTTCCGTTACGGTGGATGCCACGTGTCGGTCACCCTTGAAGAAAGCACTTTTGTGACGCGCGATTTATCATCTTGGAAGTGGACACTTCCGTGATGATAATTTTGGTAATGTCATGGAACACTTCTACGACAGCACAGGTATGACTATCTTGATTCTGTCATAAATTTGTCATGGATGTACATGCATGACAGAAAACGTGACCTACTGTGACAAACACGTATCATCACGGAAGTGTATTTTTTTGTAGTGTTATCGGCCAAACCGCATAACAACATACGTTGTTCCCTTTGTCATCGGTATGTTACTTGCCCGAGATTCGATCGTCGGTATCTCAATACCTAGCTCAATCTCGTTACCGGCAAGTCTCTTTACTCATTACGTAATGCATCATCCCGTAACTAATTCATTAGTTACATTTCTTGCAAGACTTATTGTGATGTGCATTACCGAGAGGGCCCAGAGATACCTCTCCGACAATCGGAGTGACAAATCCTAGTCTCGATCTATGCCAACTCAACAAGTACCATCGGAGACACCTGTAGAGCACCTTTATAATCACCCAGTTACGTTGTGACATTTGGTAGCACACAAAGTGTTCCTCCGGTAATCGGGAGTTTCATAATCTCATAGTCATAGGAACATGTATAAGTCATGAAGAAACAAATAGCAGTAAACTAAACGATCAAGTGCTAAGCTAACGGAATGGGTCAAGTCAATCACATCATTCTCCTAATGATGTGATCCCATTAATCAAATGACAACTCATGTCTATGGCTAGGAAACTCAACCATCTTTGATCAACGAGCTAGTCAAGTAGAGGCATACTAGTGACACTATGTTTGTCTATGTATTCACACATGTATTATGTTTCCGGTTAATACAATTCTAGCATGAATAATAAACATTTATCATGATATGAGGAAATAAATAATAACTTTATTATTGCCTCTAGGGCATATTTCCTTCAGTCTCCCACTTTCACAAGAGTCAATAATCTAGATTACACAGTAATGATTCTAACACCCATGGAGTTTTGGTGCTGATCATGTTTTGCTTGTGGAAGAGGCTTAGTCAACGGGTCTGCAACATTCAGATCCGTATGTATCTTGCAAATCTCCATGTCTCCCACCTGGACTTGACCCCGGATGGAATTGAAGCTTCTCTTGATGCGCTTGGTTCTCTTGTGAAATCTGGATTCCTTTGCCAAGGCAATTGCACCAGTATTGTCAATAAAGATTTTTATTGGTCCCGATGCACTAGGTATTACACCTAGATCGGATATGAACTCCTTCATCCAGACTCCTTCCTTTGCTGCTTCCGAAGCAGCTATGTACTCCACTTCACACGTTGATCCCGCCACGACGCTTTGTTTAGAACTGCACCAACTGATAGCTCCACCGTTCAATGTAAACACGTATCCGGTTTTCGATTTAGAATCGTCCGGATCAGTGTCAAAGCTTGCATCGACGTAACCATTTACGACGAGCTCTTTGTCACCTCCGTAAACGAGAAACATATCCTTAGTCCTTTTCAGGTATTTCAGGATGTTCTTGACCGCTGTCCAGTGATCCACTCCTGGATTACTTTGGTACCTCCCTGCTAAGCTAATAGCAAGGCACACATCAGGTCTGGTACACAGCATTGCATACATGATAGAGCCTATGGCTGAAGCATAGGGAACATCTTTCATTTTCTCTCTGTCTTCTGCAGTGGTCAGGCATTGAGTCTGACTCAACTTCACACCTTGTAACACAGGCAAGAACCCTTTCTTTGCTTGATCCATTTTGAACCTTTTCAAAACTTTGTCAAGGTATGTGCTTTGTGAAAGTCCTATCAAGCGTCTTGATCTATCTCAATAGATCTTGATGCCCAATATGTAAGCAGCTTCACCGAGGTCTTTCATTGAAAAACTCTTCTTCAAGTATCCTTTTATGCTATCCAGAAACTCTATCTCATTTCCAATTGACAATATGTCATCCACATATAATATTAGAAATGCTACAGAGCTCCCACTCACTTTCTTGTAAATACAGGCTTCTCCAAAAGTCTGTATAAATCCATATGCTTTGATCACACTATCAAAACGTTTATTCCAACTCCGAGAGGCTTGCACCAGTCCATAAATTGATCGCAGGAGCTTGCACACTTTGGTAGTTCCCTTTGGATCGACAAAACCTTCCGGTTGCATCATATACAACTCTTCTTCCAGAAATCCATTTAGGAATGCAGTTTTGACATCCATTTGCCAAATTTCATAATCATAAAATGCAGCAATTGCTAACATGATTTGGACAGACTTAAGCATCGCTACGGGTGAGAAAGTCTCATCGTAGTCAACTCCTTGAACTTGTCGAAAACCTTTCACAACAAGTCGAGCTTTGTAGACAGTAACATTACCATCAGCGTCAGTCTTCTTCTTGAAGATCCATTTATTCTCTATGGCTTGCCGATCATCAGGCAAGTCAACCAAAGTCCACACTTTGTTCTCATACATGGAGCCCATCTCAGATTTCATGGCTTCAAGCCATTTTGTGGAATCTGGGCTCACCATCGCTTCTTCATAGTTCGTAGGTTCACCTTGGTCAAGTAACAAGACCTCCAGAATAGGATTACCATACCACTCTGGTGCTGATCTTACTCTGGTTGACCTACGAGGTTCGGTAGTAACTTGATCTGAAGTTTCATGATCAATATCATTAGCTTCCTCACTGATTGGGGTAGGTGTCACAGGAACCGGTTTCTATGATGAACTACTTTCCAAGAAGGGAGCAGGTACAGTTACCTCATCAAGTTCTACTTTCCTCCCACTCACTTCTTTCGAGAGAAACTCCTTCTCTAGAAAGGATCCATTTTTAGCAACGAATGTTTTGCCATCGGATCTGTGATAGAAGGTGTACCCAACAGTCTCCTTTGGGTATCCTATGAAGACACACTTCTCCGATTTGGGTTCGAGCTTATCAGGTTGAAGCTTTTTCACGTAAGCATCGCAGCCCCAAACTTTAAGAAACGACAACTTTGGTTTCTTGCCAAACCACATTTCATAAGGCGTCGTCTCAACGGATTTAGATGGTGTCGTATTTAATGTGAATGCAGCCGTCTCTAGAGCATAACCCCAAAACGATAGCGGTAAATCAATAAGAGACATCATGAATCACACCATATCTAGTAAAGTACGATTACGATGTTTGGACACACCATTACGCTGTGGTGTTCCAGGTGGCGTGAGTTGCGAAACTATTCCACGTTGTTTCAAATGAAGACCAAACTCGTAACTCAAATATTCTCCTCCACGATCAGATCGTAGAAACTTTATTTTCTTGTTACGATGATTTTCCACTTCACTCTGAAATTCTTTGAACTTTTCAAATGTTTCAGTCTTATGTTTCATTAAGTAGATATACCCATATCTGGTCAAATCATCTGTGAAGGTGAGAAAATAACGATACCCGCCGCGAGCCTCAATATTCATCGGACCACATACATCAGTATGTATGATCTCCAACAAATCTGTTGCTCGCTCCATTGTTCCGGAGAACGGTGTTTTAGTCATCTTGCCCATGAGGCATGGTTCGCAAGTACCAAGTGATTCATAATCAAGTGATTCCAAAAGTTCATCAGTATGGAGTTTCTTCATGCGCTTTACACCAGTATGACCTAAACGGCAGTGCCACAAATAAGTTGCACTATCATTATCAACTCTGCATCTTTTGGCTTCAATATTATGAATATGTGTATCACTACTATCGAGATTCAATAAAAATAGACCACTCTTCAAGTGTGCATGACCATAAAAGATATTACTCATATAAATAGAACAACCATTATTCTCTGATTTAAATGAATACCGTCTCGCATCAAACAAGATCCAGATATAATGTTCATGCTTAACGCTGGCACCAAATAATAATTATTCAGGTCTAAAACTAATCCCGAAGGTAGATGTAGAGGTAGCGTGCCGGCCGCGATCACATCGACTTTGGAACCATTTCCCACGCGCATCGTCACCTCGTCCTTAGACAATCTTCGCTTAATCCATAGTCCCTGTTTCGAGTTGCAAATATTAGCAACAGAACCAGTATCAAATACCCAGGTGCTACTGCGAGCATTAGTAAGGTGCACATCAATAACACGTATATCACATATACCTTTGTTCACCTTGCCATCCTTCTTATCCGCCAAATACTTGGGGCAGTTCCGCTTCCAGTGACCAGTCTGTTTGTAGTAGAAGCACTCAGTCTCAGGCTTAGGTCCAGACTTGGGTTTCTTCTCCTGAGCAGCAACTTGTTTGCCGTTCTTCTTGAAGTTCCCCTTCTTCTTCCCTTTACCCTTTTTTCTTGAAACTGGCGGTCTTGTTGACCATCAACACTTGATGCTCCTTCTTGATTTCTACCTCCGCAGCCTTTAGCATTGCGAAGAGCTCGGGAATTGTCTTATCCATCCCTTGCATATTATAGTTCATCACAAAGCTCTTGTAGCTTGGTGGCAGTGATTGAAGAATTCTGTCAATGACACTATCATCCGGAAGATTAACTCCCAGTTGAATCAAGTGATTGTTATACCCAGACATTTTGAGTATATGTTCACTGACAGAACTATTCTCCTCCATCTTGCAGCTGTAGAACTTATTGGAGACTTCATATGTCTCAATCCGGGCATTTGCTTGAAATATTAAATTCAACTCCTGGAACATCTCATATGCTCCATGACGTTCAAAACGTTGTTGAAGTCACGGTTCTAAGCCGTAAAGCATGGCACACTGAACTATCGAGTAGTCATCAGCTTTGCTATGCCAGACGTTCCTAACATCGTCAGTTGCATCTGCAGCAGGCCTGGCACCCAGCGGTGCTTCCAGGACGTAATTCTTCTGTGCAGCAATGAGGATAATCCTCAAGTTACGGACCCAGTCCGTGTAATTGCTACCATTATCTTTCAACTTTGCTTTCTCAAGGAACGCATTAAAATTCAACAGAACAACAGCACGGGCCATCTATCTACAACAACATAGACAAGCAAAATACTATCAGGTACTAAGTTCATGATAAATTAAAGTTCAATTAATCATATTACTTAAGAACTCCCACTTAGATAGACATCCCTCGAATCATCTAAGTGATCATGTGATCCATCTCAACTAAACCATGTCCGATCATCACGTGAGATGGAGTAGTTTTCAATGGTGAACATCACTATGTTGATCATATCTACTATATGATTCACGCTCGACTTTTCGGTCTCAGTGTTCCGAGGCCATATCTGCATATGCTAGGCTTGTCAAGTTTAACCCGAGTATTCTGTGTGTGCAAAACTGTCTTACACTCGTTGCATTTGAACATAGAGCTTATCACACCCGATCATCACGTGGTGTCTCGGCACGACGAACTTTCGCAACGGTGCATCCTCAGGGAGAACACTTATACCTTGAAATTTAGTGAGAGATCATCTTATAATGCTACCGTCAATCAAAGCAGAATAAGATGCATAAAGGATAAACATCACATGCAATCAATATAAGTGATATGATATGGCCATCATCATCTTGTGCCTTTGATCTCCATCTCCAAAGCACCGTCATGATCACCATCGTCACCGGTGCGACACCTTGATCCCCATCATAGCATCGTTGTCGTCTTGCCAACTATTGCTTCTACGACTATCGCTACCGCTTAGTGATAAAGTAAAGCAATTACAGGGCGATTGCATTGCATACAATAAAGCGACAACCATATAGCTCCTGCTAGTTGCCGATAACACGGTTACAAAACATGATCATCTCATACAATAAAATATAGCATCATGCCTTGACCATATCACATCACAACATGCCCTGCATAAACAAGTTAGACGTCCTCTACTTTGTTGTTGCAAGTTTTACGTGGCTGCTATGGGCTGAGCAAGAACCGTTCTTACCTACGCATCAAAACCACAACAATAGTTCGTCAAGTTAGTGTTGTTTTAATCTTCTTAAGGACCAGGCGTAGTCACACTCGGTTCAACTAAAGTTGGAGAAACTGACACCCGCCAGCCACCTGTGTGCAAAGCACGTCGGTAGAACCAGTCTCGCGTAAGCGTACGCGTAATGTCGGTCCGGGCCGCTTCATCCAACAATACCACCGAACCAAAGTATGACATGCTGGTAAGCAGTATGACTTGTATCACCCACAACTCACTTGTGTTCTACTCGTGCATATAACATCCACGCATAAACCTGGCTCGGATGCCACTGTTGGGGAACATAGTAATTTCAAAAAAAATCCTACGCACACGCAAGATCATGGTGATGCATAGCAACGAGAGGGGAGAGTGTTGTCCACGTACCCTCGTAGACCGAAGCGGAAGTGTTAGCACAACGCGGTTGATGTAGTTGTATGTCTTCACGATCCGACCGGTCCAAGTACCGAACACAAGGCACTTCCGAGTTCAGCAAACGTTCAGCTCGATGACGTCCCGCGAGCTTCGAACCAGCAAAGCTTCGCCAGAGAGTTTCGTCAGCACGACGGCGTGATGATGGTGATGATGATGCTACCGACGCGGGGCTTTGCCTAAGCACCGCTACGATATGATCGAGGTGGATTATGGTGGAGGGGGGCACCGCACACGGCTGGGAGAGATCAACATATCAACTTGTGTGTCTAGAGGTGCCCCCTGCCCCCGTATATAAAGGAGCAAGGGGGAGGCCGGCTGGCCCCTTGTGGGCGCGCCAGGAGGAGTCCTCCTCCTCCTAGTAGGAGTAGGACTCCCCTCTTTCCTACTCCTACTAGGAGGGGGAAAGGAAGGGGGAGAGGGAGAAGGAAAGGGGGGCGCCGCCCCGCCTCTCCAAGTCCAATTCGGACCAGAGGGGGAGGGGCGTGCGGCCTGCCCTAGGCCAGCCCTCTCTCTCTCCACTAAGGCCCATAAGGCCCACTATTTCTCCCGGGGGGGTCCTGGTAACCCTCCGGCACTCCGGTTTTCTCCGAAACCACCCGGAACACTTCTGGTGTCCGAATATAGTCGTCCAATATATCGATCTTTACATCTCGACCATTTAGAGACTCCTCGTCATGTCTGTGATCATATCCGGGACTCCGAACTACCTTCAATACATCAAAACACAAAAACTCATAATACCGGTCGTCACCGAACTTTAAGCGTGCGGACCCTATGGGTTCGAGAACTATGTAGACATGACCGAGACACGTCTCCAGTCAATAACCAATAGCAGAACATGGATGCTCATATTGGCTCCTACATATTCTACGAAGATCTTTGTCGGTCAAACCGCATAACAACATACGTTGTTCCCTTTGTCATCGGTATGTTACTTGCCCGAGATTCGATCGTCGGTATCTCAATACCTAGCTCAATCTCGTTACCGGCAAGTCTCTTTACTCATTACGTAATGCATCATCCCGTAACTAATTCATTAGTTACATTTCTTGCATGGCCTATTGTGATGTGCATTACCGAGAGGGCCCAGAGATACTTCTCCGACAATCGGAGTGATAAATCCTAGTCTCAATCTATGCCAACTCAACAAGTACCATCGGAGACACCTGTAGAGCACCTTTATAATCACCCAGTTACGTTGTGACGTTTCGTAGCACACAAAGTGTTCCTCCGGTAATCGGGAGTTGCATAATCTCATAGTCATAGGAACATGTATAAGTCATGAAGAAAGCAATAGCAGTAAACTAAACGATCAAGTGCTAAGCTAACGGAATGGGTCAAGTCAATCACATCATTCTCCTAATGATGTGATCTCGTTAATCAAATGACAACTCATGTCTATGGCTAGGAAACTCAACCATCTTTGATCAACGAGCTAGTCAAGTAGAGGCATACTAGTGACACTATGTTTGTCTATGTATTCACACATGTATTATGTTTCCGGTTAATACAATCCTAGCATGAATAATAAACATTTATCATGATATGAGGAAATAAATAATAACTTTATTATTGCCTCTAGGGCATATTTCCTTCAAATAGTCCAATATGTGTTATCAGGCTTCTCCTCAGGCGTCTGTAATTCCGTCCAGTCATTGATGAAATCCACAAGAGCCTGAGATTTAATAGCTGTCCTTGGCATATACTTCAAACCATGGGGTCCGAGCTCAATAGCCCACTTAGCCACTCGACATGTGGCCTCTCTGTTCAGAATGATATACCTCAAAGGAGCAGAACTGATCACAGTAATAGATTGGCCAAGAAAATAATGCTTCAGTTTATGACTGGCCATGAACACCCTGTATACCAGTTTTTGCCAATGTGGGTATCACTTCTTAGACTCAATTAACACCTCACTGACATAATAAGCCGGCCTCTGGACTGGGTATTCCTTACCCGTCTCCTTACGCTCCACCACAATCGCCACACTGACAGCTCTACTGTTAGCCGCCACGTATAGGAGTAAGGATTCTTTCTCAACAGGAGCGGCAAGGACTGGCGGCTCAGCTAATTGCTTTTTGTTGCCTCAAATGCCTCATTAGCAGCATCACTCTAGACAAAGTGATCTGTTTTCTTCATCATTTGGTACCAAGGAATTGCCTTCTCACCCAGGCAGCTTATGAACCGGCTTAAAGCGGCGATATGACTCGCCAAGCGCTGGACATCATTGACACACGCCGGCTTAGCCAATGAAGTGATAGCTTTGATCTTCTCCGGGTTATCTTCAATGCCCCTCTTTGAGACCAGGAAACCCAAGAGCTTGCCCGCAGGCCCACCAAAAACACACTTGGCCGGGTTAAGCATCATCTTATAGACCCGGAGATTATCAAAGGTCTCCTTTAAATCATTTAACAGAGTCTAGACTTGACAACAATATCATCCACATAAGCATGAACATTACGTCCAATCTGGTTATGAAAACAATTCTGGACACAACGCTGATAAGTCGCATGTGCACTCTTGAGCCCAGAAGGCATAGACACATAGCAGGCCCCAAACGGTGTGATAAAAGTTGGCTTCTCTTGGTCTTTATCTGCCATCTTAATCTGATGATAACCAGTATAAGCATCCATGAAGCACAAATGCTCACAACCCGCTGTGGCGTCTATAATCTGATCAATACGGGGAAGAGTAAAAGGATCAGCCGGACAAGCCTTATTGAGATCTGTATAATCCACACACATACGCCAGGTGCCATTTTTCTTAAGCACCAGCATAGGGTTAGCCAACCACTCAGGGTGAAAAACTTCAACGATGAACCCGACCGCCAAGAGCCAGGCCACCTCTTCTCCAATGGCCTTACGTTGCTCTTCATTGAACCAACGAAGGAACTGTTTCACCGACTTAAATTTAGGATCAATATTAAGAGTGTGCTCAGCGAGTTCTCTCGGTACACCCGGCATGTCTGAAGGTTTCCATCTAAAGATGTCCCGATTCTCACAGATGAACTCGATAAGCGCGCTTTCCTATTTAGGATCCATGTTAGCACTGAAGGTGAACTATGAGATGAGTTGCCAGGGACAAAGTCAACCTATTTAGTATCATCAGCCGACTTAAACTTCAGCAAAGGGTCTAGCTCAGTGGTAGGCTTCTTCAGAGGGGACATATCAGCAGGGTCAACATTATCTTTATAAAAATTGAGCTCCTCTGTGGCGCAAGCCGACTCAGCATATGCAGCATCTCGTTCCTCACATTCCAATGCAAATCTTTGATCGCCATGGACTGTAATCGTGCCCTTACACCCTGGCATTTTAAGCTGTAAGAAAACATAACAAGGCCGCACCATAAACTTGGCGTAAGCTGGCCGCCCAAACAAGGCATGACAAGGGCTCTTGATTTTAACTACTTCAAATCACAACGTCTCTGCTTTGTAGTCATAGTCATCACCGAAAGCCACTTCCAAGGCAATTTTCCCTACTGGGTATGCCGACTTACCAGGGACCACACCATGAAAAACTGTAGAGGACGGCTTAAGCTCCTTATCAGTTAAATTCATCATGTGAAAAGTATCATAATAAAGGATATTGATACTACTGCCACAGTCCATGAGCACTTTAGTGAATTTATAACCCCAACCTGAGGGGCTACCACCAATGCTAATTGACCCAGATTCTCAACCCGGGGCGGGTAATCCTATCTACTCCATGTGATTGGATGCTCTGACCATCGCAAATATTGAGGCACCGCCGGCTCAATCGCACTGACCACACGTTTATGAACTTTCTGATCCCGCTTACACAAACTCGTGGTGAAGACATGATACTGACCACTGTTAAGCTGCTTTGAATTGCTCTGGTCTCCCGACTGATGTTGCTGGTTACCCTGACCAGACTGTTGGTTATAACCATGCTGGTTGCCTTGTCCTTGATAGCCAGAGTTTGAGCCGCCACCGCCAAAACCGGGCCCGTGTGAGACGGATCCTGACCCGCCAGGCGGGCCATTATCATTGCCATGATTCTGGTTGAAGTTAGAATTTTTGTACTCTTTCATGATAAAATAGTCCTTCCAAGCATGAGTTGACGGCTGACCGGGCAAACTATGCTTTGGGCAAGGGTCATTAAGCATTGCCTCCAGGTTAAATTTTGGTCCTCCAAATTGCGGCTTACCCTTACGACGCTGGTTTTTTTGGTGAGCATTAGTGTTAGCCACAAAATCTGACCCGCCATCGGTTTGCTTGCGCTTACCACCGTTGCCCTGATTATGACCATTATGCCCTATCACGTTCTGTTGCTGACCCATACCATTACCACTCTTCTTCCCCTTGTTGGATTTTTCATCATTAGATCCAGGGTCCTTAGTGTTGTCTAAGTCAGCATACTTGATGAGAGCTGCCATGAGCTCTCCCATGTCATTGAAGTGACGCTTAAGCCGCCCAAGTTTTTTCTTGAGAGGTGTGAAGTGAAAATTCTTCTCCAAAATCAGAACAGCAGAGCCTGCCGCAATGCTATCCGATGAGTGGATAATGGCTGAGACCCGACGAACCCAATGGTAGGTCGACTCATCCTCTCGCTGCACACAATTGTCCAAATCAATAATCGATAGCGGCTGCTTACATGTTCCTTTAAAATTCTGAATGAAACACGCTTTCAACTCAACCCATGAAGTGACGGAATTGGCAGGTAGCCCTTTCAACCAGATTCGAGCTGGTCCATCCAACATCATGCTAAAGTACTTGGCACATACAACATCATTTACATCCAACATATCCATAGCCAGCTCATAGCTCTCAATCCAAGCCTCAGGTGGAAGATCAGCTATGTAATTAGGCACCTTACGAGGGCCCTTGAAATCCTTGGGTAGACGTTCATTGCACAGAGCCGGTACTAGACACGGCACACTGACCATCCTGGAAATTGTCCCGGCCTCAACAGACGCTGAAGGGTTTACTGGAAACTGCATATGAGACCCTAGCCGAGCCGCCAATTCTGCCTCATGATGGGCCCTAGCCTAGTCCACTAGGGCCTAAGCATCGTTCACCCTATGATCATCTCGAGGAGGGTTAGGTCCGCGTGGCGGGTCATCATTATGAGGCGGGTTACGATGCCGCTCGCTGCTGGAAACCGCCAGCGACTCAATGTGCTGGCTATAACTTCGACTAGGACGGGGCGTTGAATGAACACACTCACGACTGTATGAGTAAGCCGCCTGTTGTGCCACAGCCGTCTGAAGAAGTTGCACTGTGTTCCGGGTCTCTATTGCTGCTGGAGACTCACCTTCAACCGGGATAGCCACCAGCCAAGAAGCTGCTGCTATCATGTTATCCACCAGGTTAGAATAATGGTCAGAAGGTGTTGGAACCCTTTGAGGCGGGGTCAGATCCCTACGGGGCTGGTCTAGCACATAGGTTGAGCCGCCGCTTGATAACCCACAAGTATAGGGGATCGTTTGTAGCCTTCTTCAATAAATAAGTGTCAAACCCAACGAGGAGCTAAAGGTATAACAAATATTCCCATAAGTTCTATCGACCACCAATACAACTCTACGCACACTTTAATGTTTGCTTTACCTAGAAAAAGTATGAAACTAGTTTGTAGGAGGGATGCTAGATCTATTTTGCAAGAATAAAACTAGAAGTACTTTGTAAGATAATAAAAGTTAGGTGTTTAGTAAAAGGGTTTGTGTCAACAAGAAAGTTATTTGTCCCTAGGCAATCGATAACAAGTACCGGTAATCATTCTTGTAATTTTATATGAGGGACAGGCATGAGCAAACATACTTTCTCTACTTGGATCATATGCACTTATGATTGGACCCCTAGCAAGCATCCGCAACTACTAAAGATCATTAAGGTCATGAAACCCAACCATAGCATTAAGTATCAAGTCCTCTTTACTCCCATACGTCATACCCCACTTACTCGGGTTTAAGCTTCTGTCACTCTCGCAACCCACCATAAGAGAACCATGAACATATTGCAACACCCTACAGTGGGGGCCCCTCACGTTTGCGCGAGAACGGAGGGCACCATAGGACAGCACCATAAATAAAATATACAATCATACCAACCAAGATCACGATTAACCCACAGGACAAAACAGATCTACTCAAACATCATAGGATAACCATAGATCATTGGGAAATAATACATGGAGTTGAGCACCATGTTTAAGTAGAGATTATAGTGGGAAGAAGGGGTGTTACACCGCTGCATAGAGGGGGAGAGAGTTGGTGTTGACGGTAGCAAGATTGTTGATGTCGATTGCCGTCTCGATCGTTGCCCCGGCGGCACTCCGGCGCCACCGGGAGCGAGGGGGAGAGAGCCCCCCTACTTCTTCTTCTTCCTTGGCCTCCCCCTAGATGGGGAGGAGAATTCCCCCTCTGGTCCATGGTCTCCTATGGCGGCGGAGGCGCGGGAGCCCCTCCTAGATTGGATCTCCCTCTCTACTCTCTTCTGTTTTTGCGTTCCCGAGATCTGGCCCTTCACCGTTTCTTAAATTCCCGGAGATCCGTAACTCCGATTGCACTGAAATTTTTACACAATTTTTTTCCATAAATTATCTTTCTTGCACCAGAAGAAGGGCCCCAACCAACCTTCGAGGAGGGCATAAGACACCTGAGCAAGCCTGGGGGTGCCTGGCGCGCCATGGTGGGTTGTGGGCTCTGTGGGCCCCCGTTTGCGTTGATTCCACCTCCCAAAAATCATAAATATTCCAAAATAATTCTCCGTAAATTTTTATCGCGTTTGGACTTCGTTTGATATGGATTTTCCGTGATACAAAAAACATGCAACAAACATGAACTCGCATTGGGCACTGGATAAGTAAGTTAGTCCAAATAAATCATATAAAAAGTTGCCAAAAGTATGTAAAAGTTGATAATATTGGCATGAAATAATCAAAAATAATAGATATGGCGGAGACGTATCAGCATCCCCAAGCTTAATTCTTGCTCGTCCTCGAGTAGGTAAATGATAGAAAAGATAATTTTTGATGTGGAATGCTACCTAGCATAAACTTGATCATATGTCTAGTCATGGCATGAATATTAAGACATAAGTGATTCAAAGCAATAGTCTATAATTTGACATAAAGACATCAATACTCAGGCATCCCAACAAACAATCATGACTTTCAAAATATCAACGCTAAAGGAAGTTATCCCTACAAATCATATAGTCTTGTCATGCTCTATCTTCTTAACACAAAGTATTTATCATGCATAACCCCGATGACAAACTGAGCAATTGGTTCATACTTTTTAATGCGGTTCAGCTTTTTTAACCCTCATGCAATACATGAGCGCGAGCCATGGACATAGCACTATGTGTGGAATAGAGTATGATGATAGGGGTAAATATAGAGAAGACAAAAAAGTAAGAAAGTCTCACATCGATGCGGCTAACCAACGGGCTATGGAGATGCCCATAAATCGATATCAATGCGAGGAGTAGGGATTGCCATGCAACGAATGCACTAAGAGCTATAAGTGTATGAAAGCTCAACATGAAACTAAGTGGGTGTGCATCTAATCCTATAATGAAAAATTCCCACTAGTATATGAAAGTGACAACATAGGAGACACTCCATATGAAAAACATGGTGCTACTTTGAAGCACAAGTGTGGTAAAGGATACTAACAATGCCCCTTCTCTCTTTGTATATTTTTCTTTTTCTTTTTTTCTTTTTCTTTTTCTTTTTTTCTTTTTTTCTTTTTTTTTCTTTTTCTCTCATTGTCCGGAGTCTCATCCCGACTTGTGGGGAAATCATAGTTGCCATCATCCATTCCTCACTGGGGCACTGCTCTAAAAATGAATAATGATGATCATCACACTTCTATTTACTTATAACTCAAAAAAAAAAATACAACTCGATACCTATGACAAAGTATGACTCTATATGAATGCCTCTAGTAATGTACCAGGATGTGCAATGATCTAGCGTAACATGTATGAAAAATGATGAACGGTGGCTGAGCCACAACTACTATGTCAGCTATATGATCATGCAAAGCAATATGACAATGAATGCTCAAGTCATCAAATGGAAGGGGTGGAAGTTGCATGGCAATATATCTCGGAATGGCCATGGAAAAGCCATAATAGGTAGGTATGGTGGCTGTTTTGAGGAAAATATAATAAGGCTTATGTGTGATAGAGCGTATCATATCACGGGGTTTGGATGCACCTGCAAAGTTTGCACCGACTCTCGATGTGAGAAAGGGCAATGCACGGTACCGTAGAGGCTAGAAAATTGCGAAAAGGTAAGAGTGCGTATAATCCATGGAATCACATTAGTCATAAAGAACTCATATACTTATTGCAAAAGTTTATTAGCCCACGAAGAAAAGTACTACTACGCATGCCCCTAGGGGGATAGATTGGTAGGAAAAGACCACGCTCGTCCCTGACCACCACTCATAAGGAAGACAATCAATAATAAATCATGCTCCAACTTCATAGCATAACGAGAGACTATACGTGCATGCTTCGGGAATCACAAACCTTAACACCAATATTCCTTCTAACCACAACCATTTACTGGTACCTCCCACATATTATCATCTCTATATCGCAAAACTATTGCAAGGAATCAAACATATCATATTCAGTGATCCATAAGTTTTATGTAGGATTTTATGACTAACCATGGAATTGACCAATTCCTGTTGACTCTCTAAATAGATATAAGTGAAGCACGAGAGTTTAATTCTTTCTACAAAAGACCATGCTCTAACAAATATAAGTGAAGCAAAAGAGCATTCTTCAAATAACGGTTTTCTATTTAAAGAGAAACAGGCAACCCAAACTTCAAATGATATAAGTGAAGCACATGAAGCATTCTATAAAGCCATACTCAAAAGATATAAGTGAAGTGCAATGAGCATTCTCTAAATCAACCATGGACTATCTCATACCAGCATGGTGCATAAAATAAAAGTGAAAAGTAAATGCAAAAGACGCTCCAAGATACCGATACTTGTTGAAGACATACCGATACTTTTTGAAGAAAGATGGCCGTTTTGAAGCTGATAGATTGACTCGGTCTCTTCAGTTGAGGACTCATCACCTGAATAGATGGTCATCTCTCCACCAGACACAGAACCTTCCTCAAGAGCCGCCCCATGAACAAAGCCAAAAAAAGCGTGCTTCTGGCCGGGTTGAATTCTGGTGAGTCACGCGCGCTGAGCCGTCTCGACGACGTCGGTGCAGGTGTCCGGCTCAGGTTCTGACTCGGCGATCTTGCCGACGAAGACATGAATTCCGTCAAAGGGGACCCGGTACCCATACTCGATTGAGTCGGCCTCAGAGCCCCAGCCAGTGTCGTCGATGTAGATCTTGTCACGGCGACTCTTGGTCATCCGGCCCATGACGTATCCTTCGATCCCTGAGAAATTTCCGTTCAAGAACTCGAAACCACCATGCTCTGGCCCCAAGGTGGGCGCCAACTGTCATGGATTTAACACGGCGGATGCCCTAGTGAAAGGACTTAGGTGTGGAGCCATCGCAATGTAGGTTAGCTCGAAATGGTTGAACGGGACAAAGAACACAAGGAATTTACCCAGGTTCGGCCCCTCGCAACGAGGTAAAAGCCTACATCCTGCTTCTAGTTGTATTGCTTGAGTTTCAATTACAAGGGAGCGAATACGCTTGACCTAGCTATCGATTGGTTGTTTCTTGAGTTAACCTGCCGCCAGGTCTCGCCTTTATATTCATAGTTCGAGGTCCGGCGGCTTACAAGAGTCCGGGTCGGGACACACAATGTAACCGACCCTGGTTCTAATTTCCTTGCCGTACAGAGCAAGTCATCATCGGGCGGCTCACACCTTCGGGTCTCGAGCCACCTCCGAGTCTTGGGCCTTCAATAGCCTGCTTATGAGTCGCCTGATAACCCACAAGTATAGAGGACCGCAACAGTTTTCGAGGGTAGAGTATTCAGCCCAAATTTATAGATTCGCCACAAGGGGAGCCAAAGAATATTTGAAGGTATTAGCAGCTGAGTTGTCAATTCAACCGCACCTAGAGATTAATTATCTGCAGCAAAGTGATCAGTAGCAAAGTATTTTGATAGTTTCGATAATAGTGACAGCAGCAACGGTAACAGTAACAGTGATAGCAGTAATTTTGTAGCAAGCGTAACAGTGATGATAGCAGTAGTAACTTAGCAAAAACAATATAAGATAAATCCGTAGGCATTGGATCGATGACTTGTTGGATGATATTCATCATGTGACAGTTATAACCTAGGGCGATACGGCAGTAGCTCCAGTTCATCGATATAATATAGGCATGTATTCCGTAAATAGTCATACGTGCTTTATTAAAAGAACTTGCATGACATCTTTTGTCCTACCCTGGTCCGTATTGGAAACTAAGGGATATTAAGGGCTCCTTTTAATAGAGAACAGGAACAAAGCATTAGCACATAATGAATACATGAACTCCTCAAACTACGGTCATCACCGGGAGTGGGCCCCGTTGTTGTCACTCCGGGGTTGCCAGATCATAACACGTAGTAGGTGACTATAACTTGCAAGATCGGATCTAAAACATGGATATAATGATGAATTCATAAATGGTTCAGATCTGAGTTCATGGCACCCGGGCTCAAAGTGTCAAGCATTAAGCATAGCAAAGTCATAGCAACATCAATCTAAGAACATAGTGGATACTAGGGATCAAGCCCTAACAAAACTAACTCGATTACATGATGAATCTCATCCAACTCCTCACCGACCAGCAAGCCTACGAAGGAATTACTCACTCCTGGTGGGGAGCATCATGGAATTGGTGATGGAGATGGGTTGGTGATGACGAAGAACGAAGATCCCCCTCTCCGGAGCCCCAAACGGACTCCAGATCTGCCCTCCCGAGGAAGAACAGGGCTTGGCGGCGGCTCCATCTCGTGGAACGCGATAATTCTTTCTGCCCGATTTTTTTGGAATAATGTGATTTTATAGTATCAGGGGGATCGTCTACGGGGCCACCAGGTGGGTACAACCCACCTGGGCGCGCCAGGAGAGGGGGGCGCGCCCTGGTGGGTTGTGCCCACCCAGGGGCTCTTCTCTGGTGGGTCTTGGCTCCAGTAATTCTCTTTTATTCTATAAAAAATCGTCGCAAAGTTTCGTTTCATTATGAGAACTTCTATTTCTGCACAAAAACAACACCATGGTAGTTCTGCTAAAAACACCGTCAGTCCGGGGTTAGTTTCATTGAAATCATGCAAATTAGAGTCCAAAACAAGAGGAAAAGCATGAGAAAAAGTAGATACGTTGGAGACGTATCAACTCCCCCAAGCTCAAACCTTTGCTTGTCCTCAAGCAATTCAGTTGATAAACTGAAAGTGAGAAAGAAAAACTTTTACGAACTCTTTTGCTCTTGTTTGCATAAATAGGCTTAAACAACACCCAGGTTTTCAGCCAATCATTATAACTAACCATGTCGACAATAACACTTAAAGATTATATTAACTCATATCAATGACATATTCAGCTAGTGAGCAATAATAAGATATCTCAAACGGCAACACGTTGTCAAAACAACCATGATATAATATGACAATAGTGGTATCTCGCTAGCCCTTTCTAAGACCGCAAAACATAAATGCAGAGCACCTCCAAAGTTCTAGCAGCGACTAAACATTGTAATTCATGGTAGGAAAGATCCAATCATGATGCACCCAACATTAGCTACACACAATGCATAAATCATGACAGTTGTGCTCTCTCAGTTTCTAGTGCTTGATTTAGAAGGTAATGACACAACATAAAAGTAAATAGAAAGTCCCTTCGCAGAGGGAAGCGGTGATTTGCAGAGGTGCCAAAGCTCAATTTTTAATACAGAAATAAATGATATTTTGAGACATGCACCCTTCTTATTCACTTCACGACCATCAGTTATCAACATCTTCCATGCTAAGCACGCTAGTGGCGGTTCCCAAGCGGTAAAAGTAAAGGTTTTGACTCCATTGGGAGTTTTTGTTTGATTATTCAAGAGATGAACTCTTTTTCATGATTGCAGTTTGGGACTGGGCATCCCTATTACCGCTCATTTTCTCGTGCGATGGCGAGTGAATAAACACTCGACCTAAGAATAACCCGCTTAGCATGGAAGATATCGACCACCTCCTGTCGTTCCATGAACGATCCAGGCACACAAAATGGATAATTTTTAGAAGTTTTTAGAGGTGGCACATGCAAATTTACTTAGGACGGCAGGGTAATACCGCATATAGGTAGGTATGGTGGACTCATCTGGAATAACTTTGGGTTCAAGGTTTTTGATGTACAAGCAGAGTTCCCACTTAGTACAGGCGAAGGCTAGCAATTAGATTGAGAAGCGGCCAGCTAGAGAGCAACAACGATCATAACCATGCATTATTCATAAGTAACATTGGACACTAGCATGAGTAGGATATGAACACCATGAACATAAATATCATAGAGGCTATGTTGGTTTTGATTCAACTACATGCATGAACATGTGCCAAGTCAAGCCACTCGAACATTCAGAGGAGGATACCATATCATCATACTACATCACAATCATTTTAACGCTATGTTGATATCCAAGATAAATCATTATCAACTCCCAGCTACTTATGCATGGCATGAGAAACTATAATCTCTAATTGTCATTGCAAACATGTTTAATCATAATGGGCTGAATCATGGTTACTAGGTTAAACATATTTACACAAACAGAACAAGTCGAGTTCATATCAGTTTCTCTCTGCCACGGCCAGTTCATTGAATATCGTCATTATTGCCTTTCACTTGCATGACAGAATGATATGAAAATAATAATAGTGCAAGAGTGTCGTGGACTAAGCTGGAATCTGCAAGACATTTTATTCAACAGGAGAAGACAAGGTAAAATGGGCTCTTTATTAGTTCAACAGTTATTCATATGATAGCCACTCAACATTTTCATCGTGGTCTTCTCCTCGGTAAGACTCGGATAAAAAGAAAAGAAATTCAAAGAAACACACTGATATTTTTGGAGTTTTTGGTTTTCTTGAACAAGCAAATAAAAGGGAAAAGCAAAAACGAGAAAAACTATTTACACGGGAAAGCTCCCAACAAGCAAAAGAAGAACAAGGAAATCTTTTTGGATTTTATTTTTAATTCTACTACTAAGCATGCATAGAAAGTAAACTACTACAACTATTTTTTTGGTTTTTGTAAATTTTTCAAACACACAAGAAGAAAGCAAGAAAATAAATCTAAGCATGGATGATACAATGTAAAAGTGTGAACACCGACAAATAAAATGATATGTGAACATGAATGTAATGTCGGTGAGAACACGTACTCCCCCAAGCTTAGGCTTTTGGCCTAACTTGGTAATCGATCTGTAGCCTGGAGGGTAGTAGTCCACGTGGTAGCTCACAGAGGCCCTCGGTGCGGATGCCTCGGCATGCCGTGCCGCCACCACTGTTGCGTTATGAGCTCGGGCCTTGCTCTCAAGAACAAAATATCTTCCCTTGCTGTTATAGTCAAAAAGAGCAGGCGCAGGCAAATATGTGTCCACAACAGATGTTTGGTTAAACAACAGATTATAAGTGAAGTCATAAATCTTTCCTTTAAGGATTTTATGCTCTTTTAAAGCAGCAAAGTCTAAATACTGCATGGGTAGGATAGGATCAAAGGGCAAATGTGAAACACCCAGCCCTCGTGCTAAACGTGTGGCGTAAATTCCACCATAGAACCAGCCACTGTTAGCGTTATGCTAAAGTCTACGTGCAACAATCGCTCCAAGGTTATAATTCCTTTCACTAGTGAGAGCGGTGTGAATGATGCTCAAGTCTGGCGCACAAAGTATGCTACAGTCTTGCTTGCCTACTATGCATTTCCCGTTAAATAAAGAAAAATACTGAATTGTGGGAAAGTGAATGCTCTTTATTCTTCCTTGTCTCACTCCCCTATTTTCACCGTAACAAAGGCTAGTCAAGAAAGACTCGAACTCAGCCGTTGGTGGCTCATCAAGCGAACCCCAAAATGGAAGTTTGCAGTGGTAAGAAAAATTCTCTAGTGGAATAGTAAATGGATTATCATAAAGCATAAACGATACCCTAGACTCACGTGGAAAATATTTAAATCCTTTGACAAATGATTCAGTGAGAAGTTGGCGTTGTTCACACTTATCTGAAAGGTAGGGACCGAGACCGGCATTATGAACATATTGCTCAAATTCCTCCTTAATGCCCACTCACGTCATATACTCATCGCAAGGCCCTAAGCATGTTTTAGTAGCGGCACTTCGTGTGGAACTTTCACTCAGTTCAATATAAGATCGACGAGTAGAACTGTCACTAGAAGATGCCCCCGAGGATCGTCTCCTAGAAGAACTCCTTCCAAATAGGTTCATCAAGTCTGCGTACAATTTTCCTATGAACAAAAAATCTGAATTTTTAGTCCACCAAATTTTCTCAACAAAACTTCACAAAATTGGTAGCAACTACTCATAGGGATACATAGAGGCCATAGCAAGCATTCAAACTACTTAGAACACTAAGGATTCAACATGCAAGCTCATCTACAGCAGCACCAAGAGTAGCTAATTATTAAAAGTATAAACCACTAAACAAAAACTAATTGGACAAACCGTGGAGTCACATACCAAGCAACAATCCCCCGAAACAGTTTCGGAAACAGAGCTTCGAGCAAAGAGATCGAAATCCGCGGGTTTGCGAGCAAGAACACAGGAGAGAGAGAGAGCAATGGAGATTTTTCTGGAGGTAAGTGATGATGTGGGCTAAAGAGATAAGTGAGGGGGCCCACATGGGGACCACAACCCACCAGGGCGCACCTAGGGGTCCTGGCGCGCCCAGGTGGGTTGTGCCCACCTGGTGCACCTCCCTCTGGTATTATTTGTACCAGAAATTCAGAAATATTCAGAGAAAAATTGTGTAAAATTTTCAGGGCATTCTGAGCACTTTTATTTTTGGGTCATTTTTTATTGCACGGGAAATTCAGAAACCAGACTAAACATGGCATTTTATTTTATTTAACTAATAAAAACAGAAAAACAAAAAAGTAAGGACAGAAAGTAGTGCTTAGTAAATTCATCAACTTCATACCGCTCAAAAATGATTCATTAATAAGGTTGATCAGGTCTTATTAACAACCACTTTCGATTAGCATGTAACCGAAGAACTTTCGTAAATCACTAAGTTACCTCAATGGGGATATGAATTTCCCCAACAATAAGCATTTCATATTCCTTTTTGACAGTAGGTAGAGGTATTTGAAAACTTCCAATACTGATTGTCGAGATTTTTCAATAACATTAATACCATTCACTTGGAATTGTTTCT
Organism: Triticum aestivum; assembly: GCF_018294505.1. Taxonomy (NCBI): domain Eukaryota; kingdom Viridiplantae; phylum Streptophyta; class Magnoliopsida; order Poales; family Poaceae; genus Triticum; species Triticum aestivum. The sequence continues at coordinate 481,400,054 of NC_057799.1, forward strand.
TCAGAAAGTGCACCGTATGCTCATTACCATTGATATGAAAAGTGAGTTTGCTTTTATTGCAATCAATAACAGCCCCTGCAGTATTCAAGAAGGGTCTACCAAGGATAATCGACATGTTGTCGTCCTCGGGCATCTCAAGTATAACAAAGTTAGTCAAAATAGTAACATTAGCAACAACAATGGGCACATCCTCACAGATATCGATAGGTATGGCAGTTGACTTGTGAGCCATTTGCAAAGATATTTCAGTAGGTGTGAGTTTATTCAAGTCAAGTCTTTTATATAAAGAGAAAGGCATAACACTAACACCAGCTCCTAAATCACACAAAGCAGTTTTCACATAATTCTTTGTGATGGAGCAAGGTATAGTTGGTATACCCGGATCTCCAAGTTTTTTAGGTACTCCATATTTAAAAGTATAATTAGCAAGCATAGTGGAGATTTCAGCTTCCGGTATTTTCTCTTATTAGTGATGATTTCTTTCATATACTTTGCATAAGGAGGCATTTTCAAGATATCAGTCAAGCGAGTACGCAAAAAGACTGGCCTCAGCATTTCAGCAAAGCATTCAAATTCTTCATCATCTTTCTTTTTAGTTGACTTGGGTGGAAAAGGCATAGGTTTTTTATGTTGGGGAACGTAGTAATTTCAAAATTTTCCTACGCACACGCAAGATCATGGTGATGCATAGCAACGAGAGGGGAGAGTGTTGTCCACGTACCCTCGTAGACCGAAAGCGGAAGCGTTATCACAACGCGGTTGATGTAGTCGTACGTCTTCACGATCCGACCGATCAAGTACCGAACGTACGGCACCTCCGAGTTCTACACACGTTCAGCTCGATGACGTCCCTCGAACTCCGATCCAGCTGAGTGTTGAGGGAGAGTTTCGTCAGCACGACGGCGTGGTGACGATGATGATGTTCCACCGACGCAGGGCTTCGCCTAAGCTCCGCAACGGTATTATCGAGGTGTAATATGGTGGAGGGGGGCACCGCACATGGCTAAGAGATCTCAAGGATCAATTGTTGTGTCTCTGGGGTGCCCCCTGCCCCGTATATAAAGGAGCAAGGGGGAGGCAGCCGGCCAAGGGGAGAGGCGCGCCATAGGGGGGAGTCCTACTCCCACCGGGAGTAGGACTCCTCCTTTCCTTGTGGGAGTAGAAGAAGGGAAGGGGAAAGGAGAAAGAAGGAAGGGTGCGCCCCCCTTCCCTAGTCCAATTCGGACCAGATCATGGGGAGGGGTGCGGCCACCTTTTGAGGCCTTTCTCTCCTTTCCCGTATGGCCCATTAAGGCCCAATACGAATTCCCGTAACTCTCCGGTACTCCGAAAAATACCCGAATCACTCGGAACCTTTCCGAAGTCCGAATATAGTCGTCCAATATATCGATTTTTACGTCTCGACCATTTCGAGACTCCTCGTCATATCCCCGATCTCATCCGGGACTCCGAACTCCTTCGGTACATCAAAACTCAATAAAACTGTCATCGTAACGTTAAGCGTGCGGACCCTACGGGTTCGAGAACTATGTAGACATGACCGGGACACGTCTCCGGTCAATAACCAATAGCGGGACCTGGATGCCCATATTGGCTCCCACATATTCTACGAAGATCTTTATCGGTCAGACCGCATAACAACATACGTTGTTCCCTTTGTCACCGGTATGTTACTTGCCCGAGATTTGATCGTCGGTATCTCGATACGTAGTTCAATCTCGTTACCGGCAAGTCTCTTTACTCGTTCCGTAACACATCATCCCGCAACTAACTCATTTAGTCACAATGCTTGCAAGGCTTATAGTGATGTGCATTACCGAGTGGGCCCAGAGATACCTCTCCGACAATCGGAGTGACAAATCCTAATCTCGAAATACGCCAACCCAACAAGTACCTTTGGAGACACCTGTAGAGCTCCTTTATAATCACCCATTTACGTTGTGACGTTTGGTAGCACACAAAGTGTTCCTCCGGTAAACGGGAGTTGCATAATCTCATAGTCATAGGAACATGTATAAGTCATGAAGAAAGCAATAGCAACATACTAAACGATCGAGTGCTAAGCTAACGGAATGGGTCAAGTCAATCACGTCATTCTCCTAATGAGGTGATCTCGTTAATCAAATGACAACTTATGTCTATGGCTAGGAAACATAACCATCTTTGATTAACGAGCTAGTCAAGTAGAGGCATACTAGTGACACTCTGTTTGTCTATGTATTCACACATGTATTATGTTTCCGGTTAATACAATTCTAGCATGAATAATAAACATTTATCATGATATAAGGAAATAAATAATAACTTTATTATTGCCTCTAGGGCATATTTCCTTCAGTCTCCCACTTGCACTAGAGTCATTAATCTACTTCACATCGCCATGTGATTTAACATGAATAGTTCACATCACCATGTGATTAACACCCATAGTTCACATCGTCATGTGACCATCACCCAAAGGGTTTACTAGAGTCAGTAATCTAGTTCACATCGCTATGTGATTAACACCCAAAGAGTACTAAGGTGTGATCATGTTTTGCTTGTGAGATGATTTTAGTCAACGGGTCTGTCACATTCAGATCCGTAAGTATTTTGCAAATTTCTATGTCTACAATGCTCTGCATGGAGCTACTCTAGCTAATTGCTCCCACTTTCAATATGTATCTTGACCGAGACTTAGAGTCATCTACATTAGTGTCAAAACTTGCATCGACGTAACCTTTTACGACGAGCCTTTTGTCACTTCCATAATCGAGAAACATATCCTTATTCCAGTAAGGATAATTTTGACCGATGTCCAGTGATCTACTCCTAGATCACTATTGTACTCCCTTGCCAAAATCAGTGTAGGGTATACAATAGATCTGGTACACAGCATGGCATACTTTATAGAACCTATGGCCAAGGCATAGGGAATGACTTTCATTCTCTTTCTATCTTCTGCCGTGGTCGGGCTTTGAGTCTTACTCAATTTCACACCATGTAACACAGGCAAGAAACTCTTTTCTTTGACTGTTCTATTTTGAATTACATCAAAATCTTGTTAAGGTATGTACTCATTGAAAAAACTTATCAAGCGTCTTGATCTATCTCTATAGATCTTGATGCTCAATATGTAAGCAGCTTCACCGAAGTCTTTCTTTGAAAAACTCCTTTCAAACACTCCTTTATGCTTTGCAGAATAATTCTACATTATTTCCGATCAACAATATGTCATTCACATATACTTATCAGAAATGTTGTAGTACTCCCACTCACTTTCTTGTAAATACAGGCTTCACCGCAAGTCTGTATAAAACTATACCCTTTGATCAACTTATCAAAGTGTATATTCCAACTCCGAGATGCTTGCACCAGTCCATAGATGGATCGCTGGAGCTTGCATATTTTGTTAGCACCTTTAGGATTGACAAAACCTTCTGGTTGCATCATATACAACTCTTCTTTAATAAATCCATTAAGGAATGCAGTTTTGTTTATCCATTTGCCATATTTCATAAAATGCGGAAATTGCTAACATGATTCAGACAGACTTAAGCATAGATACGAGTGAGAAACTCTCATCGTAGTCAACACCTTAAACTTGTCGAAAACCTTTTTGCGACAATTCTAGCTTTGTAGATAGTAACACTACTATCAGCATCCGTCTTCCTCTTGAAGATCCATTTAATCTCAATGGCTCGCCGATCATCGGGCAAGTCAACCAAAGTCCATACTTTGTTCTTCATACATGGATCTCATCTCAGATTTCATGGCCTCAAGCCATTTCCCGGAATCTGGGCTCATCATCGCTTCCTCATAGTTCGTAGGTTCGTCATGGTCTAGTAACATAACCTCCAGAACAATATTACCGTACCACTCTGGTGCGGATCTTACTCTGGTTGACCTACGAGGTTCAGTAATAACTTGATCTGAAGTTCCATGATCATCATCATTAACTTCCTCACTAATTGGTATAGGCGTCACAGAAACTGGTTTCTGCGATGAACTACTTACCAATAAGGGAGCAGGTACAGTTACCTCATCAAGTTCTACTTTCCTCCCACTCACATCTTTCGAGAGAAACTCCTTCTCTAGAAAGGATCCATTCTTAGCAACGAATATCTTGCCTTCGGATCTGTGATAGAAGGTGTACCCAACTGTCTCCTTTGGGTATCCTATGAAGACACATTTCTCCGATTTGGGTTTGAGCTTATCAGAATGGAACTTTTTCACATAAGCATCGCAACCCCAAACTTTAAGAAACGACAACTTTGGTTTCTTGCCAAACCACAGTTCATAAGGCGTCGTCTCATCGGATTTTGATGGTGCCCTATTTAACGTGAATGTAGCTGTCTCTAATGCATTACCCCAAAACGATAGTGGTAAATTGGTAAGAGACATCATAGATTGCACTATATCCAATAAAGTACGTTTATGACGTTCGGGCACACCATTATGCTGTGGTGTTCCAGGTGGCGTGAGTAGCGAAACTATTCCGCATTGTTTCAAATGTAGACCAAACTCGTAACTCAACTATTCTCCTCCATGATCTGATCGTAGAAACTTTATTTTCTTGTTACGATGATTTTCAACTTCACTCTGAAATTCTTTGAACTTTTCAAATGTTTCAGACTTATGTTTCATTAAGTAGATATACCCATATCTGCTTAAATCATCTGTGAAGGTGAGAAAATAACGATATCCGCCACGAGCCTCAACATTCATCGGACCACATACATCTGTATGTATGATTTCCAACAAATCTGTTGCTCTCTCCATAGTTCCGGAGAACGGTGTTTTACTCATCTTTCCCATGAGGCACGGTTCGCAAGTACCAAGTGATTCATAATCAAGTGGTTCCAAAAGTCCATCAGTATGGAGTTTCTTCATGCGCTTTACACCGATATGACCTAAACGGCAGTGCCACAAATAAGTTGCACTATCATTATTAACTTTGCATCTTTTGGCTTCAATATTATGAATATGTGTATCACTATGATCAAGATCCAAAAAACCATTTTCGTTGGTGTGTATGACCATAGAAGGTTTTATTCATGTAAACAGAACAACAATTGTTCTCTAATTTAAATGAATAACCGTATTGCAATGAACATGATCAAATCATATTCATGCTCAACGCAAACACCAAATAACACTTATTTAGTTTCAACACTAATCCCGAAAGTACAGGGAGTGTGTGATGATGATCATATCAATCTTGGAACTACTTCCAACACACATCGTCACCTCGCCTTTTACTAGTCTCTGTTTATTCTGCAACTCCCGTTTTCGAGTTACTACTCTTTAGCAACTGAACCAGTATCAATTACCGAGGGGTTGCTATAAACACTAGTAAAGTACACATCAATAATCTGTATATCAAATATACCTTTGTTCACTTTTACTAGTCTCTGTTTATTCTGCAACTCCCGTTTCGAGTTACTACTCTTAGCAACTGAACCAGTATCAATTACCGAGGGGTTGCTATAAACACTAGTAAAGTACACATCAATAATTTGTATATCAAATAAACTCCTGTTTCTCTAGATCATCTCTATCCTTACAAGCAAGAATATCTCTAGTTGTGTCCTCATTCATAACATAACCTTCCAGTACCTTAGGCAATTCATATCTAGGAAGGCTAGTTCTAGCAGGTGTTTCACGAGTTCCAGTTTCAAGCTCATCATCAGATTCAACAACATCATGTTGTATTACTCTAGCAATTTGTTCATCAAGAAATTCACCAAGTGGCACATCATCATTATCAAGCAAGGTACTAGCATCATCATAAGCATTATCCATAGCAGAAGTAGCATCATCAATAACTTGCGACATATTATAATTGATAGCATGTGGTGGTGTTGCAAGTTTACTCATAACAGAAGGTGGATCTAAAGCAGAACTGGATGGCAGTTCCTTACCTCCCCTCGTCTTTGAGGGAAATATCTTAGTCTTTGGATCCTTCAGATTCTTCATAGTGATAATATGATAATAATCCCAAGTGACTCAACAAATATTGCTATGCTCCCCGGCAACGGCGCCAGAAAAAGGTCTTGATAACCCACAAGTATAGGGGATCGCAACAGTTTTCGAGGGTAGAGTATTCAACCCAAATTTATAGATTCGACACAAGGGGAGCCAAAGAATATTTGAAGGTATTAGTAGCTGAGTTGTCAATTCAACCAAACCTGGAGATTAATTATCTGCAGCAAAGTGATCAGTAGCAAAGTAGTTTGATAGTTTCGATAATAGTGACAGCGGCAATGACAAGAGTAACAGTGATAGCAGTAATTTTGTAGCAAGCATAACAGTGATGATAGCAGTAGTAACTTAGAAGAAACAATATAAGATAAATTCATAGGCATTGGATCGGTGACTTGTTGGATGATATTCATCATGTGACAGTTATAACCTAGGGCAATACAGCAGTAGCTCCAGTTCATCGATATAATGTAGGCATGTATTCCGTAAATAGTCATACGTGCTTTATTAAAAGAACTTGCATATCATCTTTTGTCCTACCCTCCCGTGGCAGCGGGGTCCGTATTGGAAACTAAGGGATATTAAGGCCTCATTTTAATAGAGAACCAAAACAAAGCATTAACACATAGTGAATACATGAACTCCTCAAACTACGATCAGCACCGGGAGTGGGCCCGGTTGTAGTCACTCTGGGGTTGCCGGATCATAACACGTAGTAGGTGACTATAACTTGCAAGATCAGATCTAAAACATGGATATAATGATGAATTCATAAATGGTTCAGATCTGAGTTGATGGCACCCGGGCCCAAAGTGACAAGCATTAAGCATAGCAAAGTCATAGCAACATCAATCTAAGAACATAGTGGATACTAGGGATCAAGCCCTAACAAAACTAACTCTATTACATGATGAATCTCATCCAACTCCTCACCGACCAGCGAGCCTACAAAGGAATTACTCACTCTCGGTGGGGAGCATCATGGAATTGGCGATGGAGATGGGTTGGTGATGACGAATAACGAAGATTCCCCTCTACGGAGCCCCAAATGGACTCCAGATCTGCCCTCCCGAGGAAGAACAGGGCTTGGCAGCGGCTCCGTCTCGTGGAACGCAATAATTCTTTCTCCCCGATTTTTTTCTGGAATAATGTGATTTTATAGTATTAGGGGGGTCGTCTGCGGGGCCACCAGGTGGGTACAACCCACCTGGGCGCGCCAGGAGAGGGGGCGCGCCCTGGTGGGTTGTGCCCACCCAGCGGCCCCTCTCTGGTGGGTCTTCGCTCCAGTAATTCTCTTTTATTCCATAAAAAATCCTCGCAAAGTTTCGTTTCATTCTGAGAACTTTTATTTCTACACAAAAAAAACACCATGGTAGTTCTGCTGAAAACAGCATCAGTCCGGGGTTAGTTCCATTCAAATCATGCAAATTAGAGTCCAAAACAAGAGGAAAAGCGTGAGAAAAAGTAGATACGTTGGAGACGTATCACCGCCATCTTCACGTCTTGTCTTCTTGAGCCTGCTTGGGCCCTTTTCCATGAATCGCCAATGGTGTAACCCGACCCCTCCTGGGCGGGTCACGCCACGGGGTTATATCCCCAACAACGCGCAAATGGACCGCATTCAAGACATGTTCAACAATCGCAAATCATCACCATCTCATCATCCTCCAGATGACGCCCAATGGCTCAAGTACACATGCGTCTGAGCTACCATCCATGCAAGTACAGATAGGTATCGATGTCATCACCACCATCAAGAACAAATTCCACCACACTATCGAGGAAACTGACTTCAAGACCGCATAGTTGACCGTTAACGTGAAGCTCATGAGCAACATGCCCAAGACGACCGGGCACAACAACTTTATCTAGAAGGAGAACGACGACGACAACAAGAAGAGTGTCGCCTCCCAAGATGAAGAGCACGAAGTGCATCGGCGAGAAGAAGCACATCATGAGGACCAAGTGAATCAAGCGCATAAAGCATAACAAAATCCACCGTGAGGGGAAAAACTTATTGAGCTATACTCTTGTATTTCTAAAACTCCAAATCCATATACTTTTAGTCTTTTAGGCATGCATTATAATATAAACTAGATTAATTTGCTGCAAAGAGGCCACTGTCCATGTGTTACTGAGAGTGGCTTTGCTGCTTTACTGTTTTGAGCCAATTGATATTTTGAGGCCAGGTAGTTCATTAAAGATTTTTTCCCTTATTTTGTTGTCATTATTCTTCTATTTTTCTGCTTTAAGATTTTCCTATGTTTTCCCTTAAACTAAGGTTATCTAAAATCAATGGTTTGTTTTTGGTAGGATTTTATTGTACCCCAAAAATCCATTTGCAAATAGTACTACATTAGGTTGAGAATTTTTTTTCCCTTCAGTTGCTTGAAAAATACTCCATCCGTCCCATAATATAAGATCATATTACATCCAATATGTGAGTATATTGGATATTATAAAATTTTATATTATGGAACGAAGGGAGTAGTTCACTACAAATGAAAATATCTATGGCTGCTCAATTGTAGTGATTAATCATCACTACTAATTAAGGTGAAAGATTTCTATGGGCTGCAAGCATTCGCACAAAGAGTATATGTTCCCATTATGCTCACAAAGAGTATGAACCAACCATTGCGTTTATGCAATGGGACACATTTATTTGTTACATGGATTGGAGATAGAGTATTTGAAGGTGAGGTTAAGGACTAACAAAGGCCAGTGTGTTTGTATTGCTTGAGTTGTGCTGAACACATCGAGTACCAAATGTTCATTCACTTTACGTGATGCCAAACTCCTAAAATTTTGCATGTATCTTCCAAAGCTTGTAGTCTTCACCCCCATCTAGACCTACTTTTTTTGAAAACCCCACCATATATTGATTAATTCAAAACATCCGTACAATCATTCATAACAAACTGTGCCACATAGGGCGTAACAGTATTAAAAAGAATACCATCTGATCTATTATCAAAGCTAAACTTAGCAATCCCGTGAGCCACCATATTTGCCCTCCTATTAATCTTGGATATCTTCATACCCGGCATCAGCCTTGAGACATTCAGCGCCTCCTTCTTTACGTCCACCAGGCTTGACCTATCAACACACTCTTTTCCAAATATCGAAGCTAGAAAGGAGCAATTAGTTTCCAAAATGATGGTTTTGTCAAGAGTGATTCCAATATACATGCTAGAGAGGGTCGCTCGTATCTCCGCTTCCTCGACGCTATGGCAAGCACCAATATAATCCCAAGAGGAGATGATAACATGTCCATTGTGGTCTCTAACCACCACCCCCATGCTCGCAGATTTGATGGCCTCCACAAAACTTGCGTCGACATTAATCTTGTAAAGACCCAAATCGGGAGTCTTCCAGGAACTCACCTCCCTCTCCAAATTTGTGTTTACCTGTATATCTTCCACCACTTGCTTACCCTTGTTGCACACCACCACCTGCATGTTTGCCTAACAAGACGAGAAAGTAGTCCAATAACTTTGAACAAAACTTACCGAAGTTGCGATGGATTCCTTTCCCTTACCAAAAATCAAATCATTCCTCAAGTGCCAAGCTCTCCAGAACATGAATATTGTCTGCTCACGCATATGTGAATTTAATTGATCCAATAATATAAGAAACCAGTCTGGCGCAGAATATTTGAGAATGTCTTCAGTTGCTAGATTCCATACTTCCCTCAGAGCCATACGAAATGCACATGCCTTTGGACAATTTACCAATGCATGAAAAGTACATTCATCTTCAGTACCGCAAATCGAGCACGTACCTAAAATAGTTTGATGGTGTTTCACCCTGTTAACTTGAACCGCAAAACTATTAGAAGCAACCCTCCAAGCAAATATTTTAATTTTCTGGGGAACATTCGCTTTCCAAATTATGTCCCAGAGCCTCCGTTCCCCATTCACGACATTACTAGAATTCCGGGAATCACCTATTGATTGCTTGAGAGACAGTGCCAGTCTATACACACTCTTCACAGAGAATAATCCATTTTTCTCATAGTGCCAAGCAAGTAGATCTCCCTCACCCAAATACAGAATACGAAGCTTTAGAATTTCCTCTGCATCATGAGGATAAAATAGGTGTCTGATCAGATTCTCATCCCACCTCCTAGACCCACTCATGAATAATTCAGACACCCATTTGATCCTCGTTCGATTCTTTTTAGCAGCCATTTTTAGGCCCGCTTCCCTAGGAATCCAACTATCCCTCCAGATATTAATACTGGTTCCATCGACAACTCTTCAAATAATGCCCTTTTTCAACAGCTCAAGCCCATGCATAATACCTTGCCAAGTAAGGGAAGTCGCTTGCGGGAACACCGTATCAATTAGGTGTCCATGAGGATAATATTTAGCTTTAATCACCTTTGCACACAAGGAATCTGGGTAAACCAATAAGCGCCAAGCTTGTTTGGTCAAAAGCGCTTGATTAAAAAGCCTTAGGTCTCGAAAACCCATTCCTCCTTCACTTTTTGGCTTCGTCATATTATCCCAAGCCAGCCAATGTTTTTTTTCCTATTCTCCTCATCGCCCCACCAAAAATTCCTGATAATCTGAGATAACTCATCACAAAGTGAAACAGGAAATTGAAAAATACCCATGGCATAGACTGGAATAGCCTGAATAACAGACTTAATCTGGATTTCCTTCACTCCACTTGAAGCATATTTTTCAATCTAGTCCGAACCCCGCTTGAGCGCTTTATCTTTGGTGGATTGCAACTTGCCCGCGTTCATACGATCTTCCGGAACAGGCAAGCCAAGATATTTATCCTCAAATCCATCGACCGTTGTTTTAAGGATAACCAAAATGGACACCTAGTTCTCAAGAGAACAATTCTTGCCAAATAAGATGGAACATTTATCTGGACTTAATAATTGGCCAGTCCCCTCCTCATAAGCCGATAAAATACTCTTTATGTTCAGGGCTTGCTCCAAATTACCTTTAAAGAATAGGAGACTGTCATCAGCAAAAAGTAAATGAGATATACCAGGAGCCTGTCTGTTTAGGTGGAAGTCTTGGATAACCCTTCTTGCCGAAGCATCATTAAGTAATAGCGATAGTGCTTCAACCATAAAGAGGAATAAGTACGGAGAAAGAGGGTCCCCTTGCCTCAGTCCATGAGAAGGATGAAAGGAGTCTAACAATTGGCCATTAAAACGAACTAAGAATTTCACGGTTGTAACACAAGTCATAATCCACTTAATCCACATAGGTGCAAAACCGTATGCTTGAAGCATACTTTCCAGGAATTTCCAATCCACTTGGTCATATGCTTTGGCAAGATCTAGCTTATATGCACAATATTCACCACGAGCATCTTTCAACGTACTTAAGGAATGCATACATTCAAAAGCGATGAGAGCATTATCAGAAATTAATATCCCAGGAATAAAAGCACTTTGGGTAGGAGATATCATACCATCCAGCAGAGGTCTCAGTCTATTAACAAGGCACTTAGAAATAACTTTATATATGACATTGCAGAGGCTAATCGGTCGAAAATCCTTCATCGACTGAGGGTTCTGTACTTTAGGAATTAGAACAATCGTAGTATCATTCACCCCCTCAGGCATACATCCTGAAGTAAAGAATTGCTGGACAACACGAACAATATCATCCTTAAGTAAGCCCCAGTTCCTCTGAAGAAACCTGCTTCATCATCTAGACCTACTTATTGATCTTACGAAATATCATAGCCTGCAACGTTGTTCTCTTTTTTTGTGAAAAATACATCACATATATCAACTTAACGAATGGTTCTTACTACCGTTTCTTACACATCCACCACACAGGACGGGGAACTATTACAAAGAGTACCCTCTGCTCTATTATCAAAGCTAAACTTAGCAATCTAATGTGCCACCTCATTCGCCCGCCTACTGGTCTTAGCCAGCTTTAAATTTTGGAGAAGTTTAATGATGGCTAAAGCTTACGAATGTTAATGCATGTCATCAAAACTTATTTTGTTGAATTCATATTTGAACTTAGTCTCCAATGATATTATTGTTGCTACGTATAACTTACTCCATCCATCACGGTGCATATGGCATGCGTGTAGTTCTAGGTCATGAATTTAAATAGCTAAATATGTACTATACATAACAGAAAATATATTTATAAACTACATACGCTTATGAACCCAATGATATGCTTTTGATGACATATAACACATTTTTAATTAGTCGAATCAGCGACCTAGAACTATGCACACGCCCTATGCACCAAGACGAAGGGAGTATTTTATTAATTGAAAACATGATCAAAGTATGACCCAAAATACAAGGGAGACTAGTAAATCAGGATGGAGGTTGTAGTATTAACTTGAGCTTTATCCATCGGTCTTGTAGTAGTAGTGAATAAGAGAAGGGAAACACTTTCGTCCAGACGTCTACAAAGAAGAATTCGTCAGACCAGCCACATGCAGTCGATCCTTGTTGGATCTCACGGCTGAGTGATGCCCTAAAATTGTTTTCCGACACCCCCTACGGTAATCACTCTGTATCTCGAATTAACTTGCCAAAATCAACTCAACTCATCTGGTCCCCATCTCTCACGCACCCGCCCCTTCTCTGCATCGTCCTCGTCATCCACCTTCACCGCTCGGCCTCCCCTCCATATCGCAAGTGTGCCGCCCAGTGGATGCCCCAGGACTAGCCCACAGACTGCTTGTTAATGACCTCGCAAACTGCATAGTCATCGTGTTTATCTCCACAAAGATTCGACCCTGCTCCACTTGCAGTTGTGGCATGCGGTCGCCAGAGCATCGTCTATTTGGGAGTGAAGCCGCCATAAGTGGATTACTGAAGGTTACGCCCACCCCATCCCAATATGACCCAGGTTTTGAGTTTTCTACTCATAATACTTTCCAATCCATGCATTGCTAGTTGGTTTTGGGCATAATTGTGTTCTAAAATTTGTGTGACCTATATCTACGTCAATATCTTTGTTTATCCCATGTTGCGGCAGGTTGTACGAATCAGCCTCCATCTGATCTAGGTTGTGACCATGCTTATAACCGTACATGCTTTTTTGCATCAAACGTCCGTATCAGCTCGCTCCATACATATATGCTTCTTCGTTGAGCCTAGTTTGCTTTGTACATTTCAAATTTGTGCTTCTATAATGAGTTTAGTTTTTCTTCGTCTGCACAATTCATGTATGTTTTCAAACGTCATGTATTTACTTAATTGAAAACTAACTCATGTTTTCTAAACTTCACATATATTATGCACAAGACATTCACCTTTTCACCCCTTTCAGAACTTAATTTGAATGACTACGTAGATATCTTTTGTATTCTCATTTAGAAACAAAAAATGTGCTTCCACTATGTAGAAATTATGTTTAGATTGTATGAATATGATGCATCCCAACTTTCATGCTTCATATGAATCATACTTTTCTTCATGGTGTACAATTTGTTTCATACGCCACATAGTTATGCTTCTTCACTGTGCATAGTCTGCTTCATATCTTTCACACTTGTGCTTCCACATTTATTTGGTTTGCTTCATTTTCATGCTTTATTTGTATCGTGCGAATAATGTTTGTGTACACACCAAACATGACATACTTCTAAATTCTAATTTTTTGCAAGGCTGGCGGGAGCGAAAAAACATGCTTTGCCTATGTTGAGGATAACATGGTAGTCACTGATGGGCATGGCGTGCGGCGTGTGATCATGCATCTCAGTGCTGAGTGTTATGGTCATCCACTTGGAAGCAAACTAACCATACGCGCATGGCCGCTTGGAGAAAATATGACTATGGATTATGAAGCAAGTTTTGTTGTGTTGGAAGCTTGATTTTTGTATGATGGAAGTAAACTGAGCACATTTGTATTCTTACTCTGGGGAAACAATATTTGTGATGTTTGGAAAATAAAATATACCATTGCATAAGGCAAAAGGTTCTGTCAGATTGGAGCAAATTTGTCGCAATTGAAGCAAATTCTTGTATCTATGGGAACATTTGTTTTGCCGTGTTGAAAAAAAAAACCGTTAAATATGAAGAAAATTCCAATCGCGATGAAAGTAAAGTTTGCTGTGTTCGCAACAGTCTGTTATCCCCAGCAAAAAAAAAGAGAAGAAACAGTCTGTTATATTTCAAATAACTCCTCGTCCAATTTTTCAAATAAACTCTCCATCCAATTATCCCTGTTGCGAAAGATAAAAAACGAAGCGTCGGTCGCACGTACTTCAGGGAAGCAGTTGCAAGGAAGGAAAACTAGACCATGCATGTACGCTAATTATCTAGGCCCACGTTACCTCAATCCATTCTATTCATGCATCGGACGCATGACAAATTACTAATCCAACAACAAGCAGCTAGTCTGATGGATGCAAGACATTCTGATGCCTAGTGGTTCCCAAAAGAGAAGAAGAAACGAAGTCTGACTAAACCGATAGATAACATACCCATCAGCCTTGAACTGTATTAACTTGAACTGTACCTATCAGTATTGTAGTAGGAGTGAACATATCTAGTGCTGACGTGTCTCCGGAGCTCCGTAGCACATCAGTCCCCGGCTGCGTGTATATCTTCGGCCTAGTCACACTTCCGATTTTTTGCTCGCTCATTTGATCATTTCACACTGCAGAACAACTGGAGGATAACATTCAGATATTCTTTTTCCCTCAGACCACCACTCACCTCGGTCACCATGAGCTGCGAGGCAGATTTGCCCTCTGGAGTCTAGAAGTATCTAGCTGCTACTGCTCCCTAGAGATATTTTTCACATCGCTGTACAGAATCTCAGAAGGGTAAGGTGCCAGTTGTTGCTATATGGCAGGCTAGCTAGAGCACATCACGTACAGGTATGGCGGCGCGCGTACGTACATGTTCTTTTTCAGCGGTGGAACATGGCGTGTTCGCTGAGTATAGATGTGAGGCTTCCAGCTCCTTCCCTTCTGCCTTGGTAAAGCAGTTGGCCCCTACTTAAAATATAACGACGACGAAGCCTACACGTGATCCTACTGTGCGTGTCAGCGTGTGAAGCCGTTGAATTCCTGTAGTCGGCATCATAAAATGTACTCCTACGCCACTATACAACTACTATAGAAAATACAAACATCTCACATTATTTCGGTATTTAATATGTACAGTTGTTTGGCACAACAAAATACTCTTGTCTACTCTACTCCAGCTACTGGACTCGAACATACGGGAGCAGGTGCCGGGGGCCACTGCGTATGGTATTTTGGATATTAAAATTCGGTTAGAGGGGCAAATCTGCGAATTGGTTAATTCTGGGCTGCTCTGCGTTCCTGTTTCTCTTCATGTGCACTTGCCCCAGCTTGTTGTGCGTTTTGTGAGGCTGGAGACAGGGATGGCAAATCGCAAGTCTAAAGAGCAGCCTCTGTCGGGGTGTCAGCCTGCTCACGAGGACCCAGCATGCTGCATGCAGCACTGCTCAAAATTGAACGGCAGAATGCAAACGGGTCACGACGTACTACCTTGCCCCTGCTGCTTTCTCTCTTCTCTCCATGCGAGGTCGACAAAATCTCACTTGACTTCTTCAAGTAATAGTTACTCCTTCTAGAAGTGCATGCTCTAGCTAATGCTCGGACCTAAACATGGATCAAAAATGGACTATAATTTCATTGCGTGAGCCGGGTCTTAAACTCAAGACCTCTTGACTCCGATACCACGTAGAAGTACCCGGTCTAGCCAATACAACCAAAAGACCGGGTCTGATAGAAGAGACTATGCAATACATTTATACACGTCAACACTACTTCCGTTCCATAATATTTGTCGTGTCATGGTTTTATTTCAAATTTGAACTAAAACCACGACAAGTATTATGGAATTGGGGAGCAACTAATAAGTAATTAACACAAGATATGGTGGTGCAACCATCATGCTTGAGCTAGTCATCTAATTAACCACTCGAGATAGAGCCAGCTAACTAGAAGCTATGCGAGTAGTACCAAGAATGGTGAAGGATGGAATGATCAAAATTGCACTTACCTGTCGTCGGAAGCCGCATTAATTGAGTCATGCATGCACCCACACGATACATACAGTAGTACATCAACATTAGAGTAAGTGCCATGGAGAAGAAGGCCAATATTGCGTGATGTGCATCTCAAGAAACACACAAGTAGCTCTGAATTTGGACCTTTTGCAACGCCACGTACGCATGCAATGCACCGAGTCTAGCTACCGGGAGCTTCCGCTTCTTCAAAAACACTTTTGGCATTGAATGGAGCCTCAAGTCGCGCGGTCAAAGACAAGGCCCCCATAACTTGCTGCGCCCCCACACAAGTGTCGCTCGGTCTTAATCGCGCGACGCCTCAGCCCTCAGAGGATCACTCGAAACGGCTAGGCTATTCCCCGATCCACCGTCCGTAAGTAAAGGCGACCGGGCGAGCGCCCCATGCAAGAAAGAACGTGCGATCGAGCACATGTCCAGCTCTCTGCCCACCGGGCAACCACTAGCTATAGCCTATAGCTAGCGCCGCGCGCCCGGCCCTCCTCTCTCTATATATAGGCCTCTCGCTTCCCAGATCTTTCGTAGCACCGCGATTCGCCATAGCCACTGCCCAGCGAGCGGCCCAGTGGTAGCTAAGCTGAGCGAGTGAGTGTGCACTGCGTGTGACACGACGACCGGTTGGCCCATCACTAGCGCGCTAGCTAGACGTACGCACGCACGTGTCTACGCTACCTATCTCTCTCTCCGTCGACCGACCATGCCGGCCTTCGCCGAGCCAGCCATTGATCCGCCGCTGGCGGACAGCTACCGCGCGCTGCTGCGCAGCGACCAGCTCCGCCGCGGCGGCATTGCGCCGGCGCCGGCGTCGGAGAGCGTGGCCGTGCTTGAGCGCGCCCTGCCGATGATCGACTTGAAGCGCCTGACGAGCGGCGACGCGGGGGAGAGGAAGGCGTGCGCGGACGCCATGGCGACCGCGGCGTCGGAGTGGGGCTTCTTCCAGGTGATCAACCACGACGTGGGGCGGGAGCTCCTGGAGGAGATGCGGCGCGAGCAGGCGCGGCTGTTCCGCCTGCCGTTCGACACCAAGGAGAAGGCCGGGCTCCTCAACGGCTCGTACCGGTGGGGCAACCCGACGGCTACGTCGCTCCGGCACCTCTCGTGGTCGGAGGCCTTCCACGTTCCGCTCGCCAGCATCTCCCGGGAGGACTGCGACTACGGGAAGCTCAGCTCCTTGAGGTACGTGCTTACGTACGCCCGCCCATATGCATGCCTCTTCTTGTTACTACCCTACTTACTCCGGCAGACATGAGCGAACGTGCTTAATTACAATTAGCTACATTAATCAGTTCCGTCGACAGAGTTTTTTTTTCATTTGTGAGTCCAAGGACGAAAGAGCACTTTTGATAGTTATTATGCGCGCGATCGTTATATTCCTTTGCTGTCGGCATATATATGTGTACTATTATTCTAGTAGAAGGGAAGAAGATGGAGGCGCGGGGCAAAACTTTCCTGTCAACTACATTAATTCGGCTTTGTTTGGGTCGATGAATGACGATATCATGTGTGCGGCTGCGTATGTGCCCACGAAACATGGGCGCTTTTAGTACACTAACCGAATTTAACGCCTTCGTGTCCATCGAACCAGCCTACCAACCCCATCCCCAGGACCATGATACATACGCCGAATATTAATTTGTGTGCTGCGTGGTACCCTTCCGTGTACAGTGTCTGGATAGAGAAATATCTCAGGCTAGCCGTATACGTGTATGAACGAACAATACACACGACCATCAGTCGAAATGGTACATGCACGAGCGCTAGTTTTAATAGTATACATCACCATGAAATCTAATCTACTAGTACTACATACTTACGTGTGTTTACCACGGTCACTAGTCACACTAGGCGAGATTTTTACCACGAGTCATGAGGAGTAGTTTTATTGACTTTTGGTCGTAACAGAGTAGCGGCCGTACTGATGGCTGATGGGTACACGTTGTGTCACACGAGCAGGGGCGTGATGCAGGAGGTGGCGGACGCGATGTCGCGTGTGGCGGACACGGTGGCGGCGGTGCTGGCGGAGGACCTCGGGCACGATGCGGGGGGCGGCGAGCCGGCGTTCCCGGCGGGGTGCGACGGGACGACGTGCTTCCTGCGGCTCAACAGGTACCCGGCGTGCCCGTTCGCGCCGGACACGTTCGGGCTGGTGCCGCACACGGACAGCGACTTCCTCACCATCCTCTGCCAGGACCAGGTCGGGGGCCTGCAGCTCATGAAGGACTCCCGCTGGGTCGCCGTGAAACCCCGCTCCGACGCGCTCATCGTCAACATCGGCGATCTGTTTCAGGTAACAGTCTCCTCCTCGGCGTTTTACCCCCATATACGTACTACGTGCCGGAGTTTTGACCAAGCAGAGAGGTGTACCCGACCGTCCCATCAGATGGTGGTACTATTTTCCGTGTGGACGCATTTTTCGCCTTCTTATTCTGGTTCTCTGCATTTGGATGCTGCAGGCGTGGAGCAACAACAGGTACAAGAGCGTGGAGCACAAAGTGGTGGCCAACGCCAAGGCGGAGCGCCTCTCCGTCGCCTACTTCCTGTGCCCGTCGTACGACTCGCCGGTCGGCACATGCGGCGAGCCGTCCCCGTACAGGCCGTTCACCTTCGGGGAGTACCGGAGGAAGGTGCAGGACGATGTCAAGAGAACCGGCAAAAAGATTGGGCTCCCCAACTTTCTCAAACAGTCTCCCGTTGACGCCATGAATCACGGCCTCTGTTTTTAACACGTACTCAAATCTCACCGTAGAAGCGTCGTGCGCCCGCAGTATGGAATCGGAGATAATTTCCCTTTTTTTTAGTTCTTTCTATTTCTATTCTAGTTTTGTTTCGCCCCTTTTGGGCCTAGGTGATAGGTACTATACCACGAGATAATGATGGAGGAATCAATGGAATATATAACATGATGCTATGGTGATACGTCTGCCCATCTGCTCCCGTTTGTTTGTTCCTCGTTCCTTCTTTTCGTCTTGTCGTGCGTACTACGAGGAACAAACGTGGACGGACGAGCACCTAAGCTTCAACGTTGTTCCAATCGAGATGTTTTCGCTAGACAGGCACGTTTTTAGATATAAATTAGACAAACATATGAGTATTGTAAAACAGTTAGACTTAGACGTCATATTTTCACTTGTTTGAACTGGAGCTTGGCGCATGGTCATGGACAACGGAAGATTTGTTTTCCTTCAAATTTCAAAGGCATAAAGATTTGCCTCATGATTCATTGACATGAAGTTAGAGAGGGTTTTGCATAGAGTAAATTATTGCATCAAGGCATTACTCTCCTGATATAATTGGTCTCAAATCACGGCCATTCTGTTAGGAATATTAGGAGGTCAAAAGGGGCCTCCCTAAACATTTTCACCGACGTGGTATAAACCTCCTCCTCGAAAGTAGCTTTGTTGGTTTGTTTTCCTCAAAAACATATCATGTCAGGTCCTAATTACTATTTTTCGAGAAATTTTCTTTATGAATTCTTTGGTATTTCAGACTTAATCCTATATTTTTCCTTAAAAATTTCCTTTTTAGACGATGATATGACTTTATACATGTTAATTAAGTATGTTTACATCAGAGCCATTACTCTCCTCACGTAATTTTTTCTCCAATGTTTTTCACCCACAATAGTTCAAGGGGTTGCATCTATATTGATGGTGTCAAGAAGGATGGTCTGCAGCACGAACTTGTGGCAGATAACTCTTGTGTTTTTTCCATCCTAAATTGTCCAACTTTTGAGTAGGGAGAGAAGTCATCGCCCTTCTATTAGGAATATTTTAATCTTTTTTTTCGGGGTAGGAATATTTTTATCAGGCATGTTAATCAACCAATTCTCGATGGAAAGCTCTCCATTCTAATAGGAAGTGTTAGGCTCACTAGGCAGAGCCACTCCTTCGCCATTCCCCATAAACTCAAGGTGGACCATCATTTGTGTAAGTGGCGACCAACATATTCTTGCTCTCTTTTTTGTTAAGCCACAATTTAGAAACAATTATGTGGTCCAAATCCTATTTTGAATATCGAACTAAGAAAAAAAGACCTTCGATGGTGGACATGTCTTCCAAACCATTATTGTAGTGGTGCGCATAGGTCCCAAAAAATTTAACTTGTAATTAGGGGCCGCCAAGTGATAGCCACTTGTCGCGTGTTATGAAATAATGTTATCCTCGTTATCATCATCATGATATATAATGTGGAGGCTTGTTCAAGGAAACAAACTCAGGAATGTGGCCATTGATGATTGAGTTGAAATTTTATGGATATCCAAGCATTGTCCTTCAGGGCTCCCTTAACATTTTTTCGAAACATGGAGAGATGCATGTGACTATATTAGGATGAGATAAAAAGGGTATGCCAATACATTTTTTTGTAACATGCATGAGAGCTACATGTGAATATATTAGAAGGAGTAAAAAGGGGGCTGCCTCAATATTATTACTTCCGTGCTATGAAACTTCCACCTTGAAAGCATCTTCGAAGGTTTAGTTTTATCAAAAACATCTAATGTTAAGTCCTAATTATTATTATTGTAGAATTTTGACGACCTTAGAAAAGTTTCTTTGTGAAACCTTTGATTATTTTGAACTTAATCATATATTTTCCCAAAAAAACTCATTTTTAGACGACGACATGACTTTATACATGTTAGTTAAGGATGTTTACATCAAGATCATTACTCTCATGACCTGATTTTTCTCAAATGTTCTGCACGCAAAATAGTTCAAAGGGTTGCCATCTTGATGGCTGATAACCCACAAGTATAGGGGATCGCAACAGTTTTCGAGGGTAGAGTATTCAACCCAAATTTATTGATTCGACACAAGGAGAGCCAAAGAATATTCTCAAATATTAGCAACTGAGTTGTCAATTCAGCCACACCTAGATAACTTAATATCTGCAGCAAAGTATTTAGTAGCAAAGTAGTATGATAGTAGTGGTAACGGTAGCAAAAGTAACTGTAGCAAAAGTAATATTTTTGGTGTTTTATAGTGATTGTAACAGTAGCAACGGAAAAGTAAATAAGCGGAGAACAATATGTGAAAAGCTCGTAGGCATTGGATCGGTGATGCTGAATTATGCTGGATGTGGTTCATCATGTAACAGTCATAACATAGGGTGACACA
Organism: Triticum aestivum; assembly: GCF_018294505.1. Lineage (NCBI taxonomy): Eukaryota > Viridiplantae > Streptophyta > Magnoliopsida > Poales > Poaceae > Triticum > Triticum aestivum. The sequence continues at coordinate 481,421,154 of NC_057799.1, forward strand.
GAACTAGCTCCAATTCATCAATGTAATGTAGGCAGGTATTCCGAATATAGTCATACGTGCTTATGGAAAAGAACTTGCATGACATCTTTTGTCCTACCTTCCCGTGGCAGCGGGGTCCTAGCGGAAACTAAGGGATATTAAGGCCTCCTTTTAATAGAGTACCGGACCAAAGCATTAACACATAGTGAATACATGAACTCCTCAAACTACAGTCATCACCGGGAGTGGTCCCGATTATTGTCACTTCGGGGTTGCCGGATCATAACACATAGTAGGTGACTATAGACTTGCAAGATAGGATCAAGAACTCACATATATTCATTAAAACATAATAGGTTCAGATCTGAAATCATGGCACTCGGGCCCTAGTGACAAGCATTAAGCATAGCAAAGTCATAGCAACATCAATCTCAGAACATAGTGGATACTAGGGATCAAACCCTAACAAAACTAACTCGATTACATGATAAATCTCATCCAACCCATCACCGTCCAGCAAGCCTATGATGTAATTACTCACGCACGGCGGTGAGCATCATGAAATTGGTGATGGAGGATGGTTGATGATGACGACGGTGACGGATTCCCCTCTCCGGAGCCCCGAACAGACTCCAGATCAGTCCTCCCGAGAGAGTTTAGGGCTTGGTGGCGGCTCCGTATCATAAAACACGATGAATCCTTCTCTCTGATTTTTTTCTCCCCGAACACGAATATATGGAGTTGGAGTTGAGGCCGGTGGAGCTCCAGGGGCCCACGAGGCAGGGGGGCGCGTCCAAGGGGGCAGACGCGCCCCCCACCCTCGTGGAAAGGGTGTGGGCCCCCTGGCCTTGATTCTTTCGCCAGTATTTTTTATTATTTCCAAAAATAATCTCCGTGAAGTTTCAGGTCATTCCGAGAACTTTTGTTTCTGCACATAAATAACACCATGGCAATTCTGCTGAAAACAGCGTCAGCCCGGGTTAGTTCCATTCAAATCATGCAAGTTAGAGTCCAAAACAAGGGCAAAAGTGTTTGGAGAAGTAGATACGACGGAGACGTATCAACTCCCCCAAGCTTAAACCTTTGCTTGTCCTCAAGCAATTCAGTTGATAAACTGAGAGTGATAAAGAAAAACTCTTACAAACTCTGTTTTCTCTTGTTGTTGTAAATATGTAAAGCCAGCATTCAAGTTTTCATCAAAGATTATGAACTAACCACATTCACAATAATACTTAGGTCTCAAGTTTACTCATATCAATGGCATAATCAACTAGCGAGCAATAATAATAAATCTCGGATGACAACACTTTCTCAAAACAATCATAATATGATATAACAAGATGGTATCTCGCTAGCCCTTTCTGAGACCGCAAAACATAAATGCAGAGCACCTTTAAAGATCAAGGACTGACCAGACATTGTAATTCATGGTAAAAGAGATCCAGTCATAGTCATACCCAATATAAATTAATAGTAATGGATGCAAATGACAGCAGTGCTCTCCAGCTAGTGCTTTTTAATAAGAGGGTGATGACTCAACATAAAAGTAAATAGATAGGCCCTTCGCATAGGGAAGCAGGGATTTGCAGAGGTGCTAGAGCTCGGTTTTGAAATAGAGATAAATAATATTTTGAGCAGCATACTTTCATTGTCAACATAACAACCAAGAGATGGCGATATCTTCCATGCTACACACATTATAGGTGGTTCCCAAACAGAATGGTAAAGTTTATACTCCCCCTCCACCAACAAGCATCAATCCATGGCTTGCTCGAAACAACGAGTGCCTCCAACTAACAACAGTCCCGGGGGAGTTTTGTTTCCAATTATTTTGATTTGATTTGCATAAAGCATGGGACTGGGCATCCCGGTGACCAGCCATTTTCTTGTGAGTGCGGAGCGGAGTCCACTCCTCTTGAGAATAACCCGCCTAACATGGAAGATACGGACAGCCCTAGTTGATACATGAGCTATTCGAGAATACAAAATAGAATTTCATTTGAAGGTTTAGAGTTTGGCACATACAAATTTACTTGGAACGGCAGGTAGATACCGCATATAGGAAGGTATGGTGGACTCATCTGGAATAACTTTGGGGTTTAAGGGATTGGATGCACAAGCAATATTCCCGCTTAGTACAAGTGAAGGCTAGCAAAAGAATGGGAAGCGACCAACTAGAGAGCGACAACAGTCATGAACATGCATTAAAATTAATGAACATTGAGTGCAAGCATGAGTAGGATATAATCCACCATGAACATAAATATCGTGAAGGCTATGTTGATTTGTTTCAACAACATGTGTGAACATGTCCCAAGTCAAGTCACTTAAATCATTCAAAGGAGGATACCACCCTATCATACCACATCACAACCATTTTAATAGCATGTTGGCACGCAAGGTAAACCATTATAAGCTCCTAGCTAATTAAGCATGGCATAAGCAACTATAATCTCTAATTGTCATTGCAAACATGTTTATTCATAATAGGCTGAATCACGAACGATGAACTAATCATATTTACAAAAACAAGAGAGGTCGAGTTCATACCAGCTTCTCTCATCTCAATTAGTCCATCATATATCGTCATAATTGCCTTTCACTTGCACGACCGAACGATGTGAATAATAATAGTGCACGTGCATTGGACTAAGCTGGAATCTGCGAGCATTCAATAAACAAGAGAAGACAAGGCAATATGGGCTCTTGGTTAAATCAACAATAATGCATATAAGAGCCACTTCAACAATTTAATCATGGTCTTCTCCTATCGACCCCCAAAGAAAAGAAAAGAAATAAAACTATTTACACGGGAAAGCTCCCAGCAACCAAAAGAAGAACATGAAATCTTTTTGAATTTTCTTTTTAATTATTACTACTACAGCAAGAAAATAAACTAGCTAAAAGCTACAACTAATTTTTTTGGTTTTTCTTAAGGTTTTTCAAACACGCAAGAAGAAAGCATAAAAAGAAAAATAAACTAGCATGGATATTACAATGAAAGAGTATGAGCACCGACATCTAGCAATGAGTGTGTGAACATGAATGTAATGTTGTTGAGAAATACGTACTCCCCCAAGCTTATGCTTTTGGCCTAAGTTGGTTTATTGCCACGGATGGCCTGGAGGATATCCATAGTTGTAGTTGGGGTCGTACTGCGAAGAGGAGGACTCCGATTGCCACTGGTTGGCAATCATCTCCGGATCCCACTGGTAATTAGACTGTCGTGGAAGATCAAATTGTGGTTCCGGCCCTGGCTCTGTGGCTGATGTAGGGTTCCGGTAGGCGTGAATGGCCGCCAGCGGAACAAGATACTGGCCTGCAGATAAATCAAACAAGGAAGGAGCAGGCAAGGTAATAGTCTTAGGATGATGTTTATCAAAGAACAATTTGTATTTAAGCTACCTTTCCCTATTCTTTACAATAAAATCATGCGCTACCATGCTCTTATAATCTAAATAAATAGTAGGCAGCAATTTTCTTCTTTTTCATAGTGCCTAATAGGTATGTTATAATATGCAGCAAGGCGTGAAGCATAAACACCTTCAAAGATGGGGCCCTTTGTACGGTTTAGACTTAACCGTTTGGCAATAATACCGCCCATACTAACAGAGTCGTCGCGGAATAAACCATGGAACAAAATAATAATATAAGGAACACTAAGGTTGGCCTGGCAGATATCCAAAGTTGTAACTGGGGTCGTACTGAGATGCAGCGGCTATTGCATCGTGGGCTGCAGCTTGGAGGCGAGCTATCTCAGCCCTCCTCTTATACTCGTCCGCCTCCTCTCTGGTTATGAAATATCTCCCCCTTTCCTGAAAGTCAAAGAAGGTAGAAGCAGGGAGAGCGACGTAATAGGTGCGTCGTCTGTCAAAGATTAGTCGGTACTGGAGGAACTGATCGTTCCTCTCAACAAAATGATGACAAACCATAGCCTCATAATCTAAATAAGCAGGAGGCAACTCAATATCATCCTCACGTATGGTTACACCAAGAAAATTAGCTAAACGGGTTGCATAAATTCCACCAAAGAAATCTCCATTAAATCGATTATTATGCAACCTACGTGCAACAATGGCTCCCAAATTATAATGTTTATCTCCTAATACAGCACTCCTGAGAACACTGAGGTCGGGGACACACATGTGACATGCTTCATCCTTACCATTTATGCACCTACCTATGAAGAGAGCAAAATAATGTCTAGCAGGAAAATGAGCACTCCCTATGGTAGCTTGTGCTATGTCTCTAGATCCCCCCACAGTTATATTAGCAAGAAAATCTCTAAACTCAGATTTGCGAGGCTCACTAGTACTACCCCATTGTGGAAGTTTGCAAGCAGTATTAAAATCCTCTAAGTGTAAGAATTTTCATAGAGATCAAACATGACAGTTTGAGAATTGCGTGATGATGAAAATTCAAACCTGCTCACAAAGGAATTAGTGAGATAATAATGCTGACGGCACTTATCTGCCTCGAAGCTCACAAGATCAGCGTTACGCACATATGCATTAAATTCTTCCTTGATTCCTGCTCGATCCATAAAGTCTTCTGAAGGCCTTTCACAAGCCCGCACTTGAGCTTCCCTTGGTGGTTCATCGTCAGCGTCGCGTCTTGCGAGCCTGGGTCCTTGCTTCCTTGAAGAACCACCTTGGTACATTGTCCTAAACATATTTCTTCCTCTGAAAAATTTCTGAAATTTTTAGTAACTTCAAATAAAAGTGAACCAAGCTCAACAAAATTGATAGCAACTACTCCTACAAGTGCCTAGAGCCTATATCATGCATTAGAACTACTTGGAACTGAAATTTTTTGACATGCAAGCTCAAGAACATGGTCACCTAGTGTCACGACCGGAATTTTGGGGATAATAAATTCCCAGAATACGGTCTTTGTGCTCACCAGCCCCAGGATTACTGTTAGCTGATGAGGCACCAACTTGATACAAGAATTCCAAGCAAGGTACAAAAATATGTAGTACAAGACCATTGTGGCCTAGGAGTACAACATTTGGTTTCTAATGGTTGAGGGCGGAAGCGGTTGGATACATCTGCGTCTATGGGACTCCATTTCCCACAAGAACAGCTGACCAGGATAACTCCTATCTTTGCACGGCTGCTATCGTCAACACGTAGGTTCCGAGGCTGTCACCGCGATGCTTATCTCCATGCGCGAAAATCTGGCCAAGACAATAGCCAGAGACAAGCCAGTGAGTACGTTTGAATGTACTCGCAAACATTAAGAACATGGGCATAATATAACAGGAGATAATCATATTCCGAAACATTTATGATGATAAGTCTGCCATGAAGTAAACAGAAATATGGGGATGCACGCGTGCAGAGAGAAAATATGGACGTGCAATACGGAAGTAACAGAAATGCACTGAGCGAGGGTCTGGATGACTCCTCGAGAGGAACTGCAAGAATAATAATGCCGGTGCCAAACGAGGGTCTGAATGACTCCTCGAGAGGAAAATGAAGAATATTAATGCCGCAGTCGGGCGTCGGGGCGACACCACATAAAGGGCTCATAACAGAAAAAGAAAGACAGTGCGTGCCACAGTTGGACGTCTGAGCGACATCGCATAAAGGGCTTATAAAAGAATAAATAAACAGCAAGCATGCCGCAGTCGGGCGTCTGAGCGACACCACAGAAAGGGCTTATAACAGAGCAATTACAGCGAATATCCAGGAGGTAGAACCATCCCAGGGATACTCAATAAAATACATAATGTAAATGGTTAGTCCATATTAATAACAAAATTAAAACATGATCCTCAGATGTCACAAGTCATATATAAAAAATCTTGTCTAGCCGTTTCTCCATCCGAAGACCGTCGCTGAGTCCCAGCTAAGTCGTTCTCCATCCGAATACCGTTACTAGATTCAACTCAGACTGTGGTCCTTACTTATGAACATGGCTATCCAACAGGATATACCCTCTGCAGAGGGAGTACTATTTTCCCACGAGTAACGGATTTATTTAGTCCATTGGGACTAATTCCGCCTATGGCCTTTTAATTGAAAACACGCCCGACCTGCACACACCAGCTTAACTCACCGATGTCTGGAATCACCCACGACATCTGTCAAGCAAAACTCTAAGTGGGGAGGCTACAACCTCGACGTAGCATGGGATCACAAAATTTATAACGCGCGCACACTAGGGGAGCTACCCCCCTCGGCTCCAACCGGAAACACCCATGCCCCCGGACCAGGTGGCATGCCTACCGGAGGCCTCCGGTATCTTCCACCATGGCCTCTCTGTACGGTGTGTGCTTTGGTAAGGGGTTAACAACTTACTGAACCATACCCTGTCTGTGACAGGGACAAGTGGTGGTACCAACAAATAGGGAAGCTACTGATCAAGACTCGGCCTACGACCGACTCAGGTGGTCCAAGTATTCTCCAACAATATTACCACTAGTGGAATAAATCACCACTCATCAAGCCTCACCATGCCATACCAGACATACTCGTCTCGACAAGGGGCTAGGGACAAGCTCGCGTCTACCCAAGACCACGACTTCCCCGGCTTCCTTCCGGTATGCATGAGGTGCTTACGAGGACGATTCAAAACACTAGCGTATCCATTGCTGAGCACAGAATATCTCCAAAAAGCATACATGCACGAGACTTTATCGTCACATAAAGATAACGCAAACTCCAAGCCAAAGGTGTTGTAACCGCATCAGAACACCACAACAAATTATTATGCCAGAGTCCAGAAATGCTTGCCTTCAAGAGTATGCAAGGGATGCACTTTTTCGAAGCTTTTCCCTTTCCTCCAAAATCCTATTTTGCAAAATATCCAAATAAAAAATATTTCAAACACAGTACAAAAAGTTGTCAAAAATATTTTTGAAATAAATCTTAAAATAAACTAGGTGAAATTTGGGAGAGGTAGGAAAAAGAATCAACTCATTTGGAGTTTTATTTTAAAAGTTATAGCTGGTCAAAGTCTGGTCAAATCTCTGTTTTAATAAAATCAGAAAAAGGAAAACGCTTCGGGGAAAAATACGTTTTCAAGGCAGAGGTGACGTACTCCGGATCTTTGCGCTTTCACTTAAACAGAGGGGACGGCGCGCGGGTCACTGACAGTGGGTCCAGAGGGCCCACTGGTCAGGTTTGACCGTTCCTCCCTCCCTCCTCTCTTTCTCTGCCGAACGGTGGCGGCCTCCGGCGATCGCCGCCGACGAACGGCGGTCCCTCGAAGGCATCTGAGGGCGGGGATGGAATGGCGAGACTGAGGCGGTCCTCTCGGTGGGTGCTAGGTAGGTGGGGACGGAGGAGGTCACCGGCGGCGAGCTCCGCGGCGGACGGAGGTTCGGGAGCAAAGTGCGACTTTGGGCTCCGGTGGTCTCCGATCGAGGTTGAGATGCTGGGCAGCTCCGTAAGGAACAGGGGAAACTATTGGTGGCGTTGGATTGGCAGGGGAGGGCCTGGCGGCGACGAATGGCGCGGGATTGCGACGGCGACCGAACTGGCCGGAGACGAGGAAGAAAGCCCCTCCCCGACGATTGCTGGCTGCGGGAGAACTATGGAGGTGGCCTGGGGTTGCTTCAGTGTTCGGTCGAGCTCGGGGTCCCCTTATATAGGCGCTCGAGGCCGGCTCCCGCGGTGGCCGAGGATAAGATCGCCGGCGACCATTTTTCTGTGGTTGCAGGACTACGTGGCGGCGACGAGCGCGTGCCGACGGCTTGCGGATAAGCTCGGACTGTTCCCAGGGGGCAGCTGGCGCGCGCGGGTGGTCTGGGCGGCGCCGACCACGGCAGAGTCCGCTGCCGACGCCGGCGTGCCGCCAAGGCGGCGCTGTAGGGTGCCAGGGAGAGCTTGGAGGGTACTGCTGAGAGGGCAAGTGCATGGCGTGGTTCGGCAGGCGAGCAGGGGCTAGAGACGGGACGTGTCGAGGGTGGCAGAGCGGCGCAGCGACTCAGTGCGCGCGCGTGCAAAACGTGCGCTCTGGGCGCGCCCGGAGCACGCACGCCAGGTGGTCGACGAAATGCCAGCGCGCTCTGGAGAGCTTGGGTGAGGCTGGTAGCTAACATGCCAGGGTTAGGAACATCTAGGAGGCTAGTGGACATGCTGGATGGGTCAGGGGCTCAAGTCCACAGTGCAAACTAGAGGATATGCCAAAATTGTTCCTGCACACAGGGTGTTCGACAGAATGTCATGGGCAACTAGACAATTCTTGGGGTGGCCAAACTCTCCAGATCAGGGTCTCTTTAGATGCAGAAGATGATGGCAAGATCACTTGGGCAAAACCAGAAATTTGCTAGTGCAAGTTTTGCAAAACTCCAGTTTTGGACAGAAAGAAAGAAGGTTTATTCATGCACATACAAATCTCCAATGAGTCCACTCTTCTGGACTTAAGGGTTTTGAAGGGAGGGCTACAAGTAGGAAAAAGGATCATGGTCACTAGAGCAAAATAAAGTAGGGTTGCAGTTCAAAACACCAAACTGGACCAGAATGAAAAAGAGGTTGATTCACTCAAATTTTTCAAAGAACAACACTGCGTTTTTGCATAGAGTTGAGTTGTATGCATCCACTGACATCTCCAAACACTTGGAAGAATTTTTAAAGAAATATTTAAATGGGTTGTAGTGCAAAAGTGCCTACTGGACCAGATTGGAAAAGTTGGTGTAGAGCTCAAAATCTCCAATGGTCAAAAGGTATTTTTGCATAAAAGTGATGTGGAAACATCACATGACATCCCCAAATTTTGGTGGAAATTTTAAATGCATTTGTCAAATGGTTGGAGTGCAAAACAGGCTCCAAATTCAAAAGAAATCATTTTAAAAGGATAAAGCTCTGAGAAAACATATCTTGACATTTAAATCCACTAATAAAGAATTGTTTTATCATAGAGAGTATTCAAGTCCAACAATACTCTTTGAGGTTTTTTTTTCCACCAGGGCAAAAATCCAAAAATCACAAAGGGTAAATCTTGGCAAAAGGAAAAGTTTTATTTCCTGACAACGTTTTAATAAATAAAACAAGGTCAAAAATTTTGGGGTGTCACAACACTACCCCCTTAAAAAAAATCTCGTCCTCGAGATTTGTTAAAAGCTGTTTTGAACAAACACTGTTTTCATCACAAGAAAACATTCAACTGCACAAAAACAAAGTGGCTACAGTGAGAGGGCAATAAGTGGTGTAAAACCACAGTGTGATACGCTGGCGTAGTGTGGAAAAATCCACGGTTAGGGAAAACGAGATATTTTACGTAGATACAGTAATTTATTATAAATTCTAAATTACTAAAATACGCTGGTCGCACCCGAGAGTACAGTGCTCTCTCTGGTTGACTGGTGGACCCAGGGCCCACTGTCGGCCTCTTCTTCTACCTCTGGCTCTCTCCGCGCGCTCTCCCGCGCTTCCTCCACCGGCGATGCCTAGCTCGTAGGGCATCGAGGCCGTACCGTGGTAGTGCGCGGCGTGCTAGCTGCCGGTGCAGCGTGCACTCACCTCGCGGGCCAGGGCGCTGTCGGCACTGCTCGCTGACTCGCCTCCGAACACCGGCGGTCGAGCGACGAGTGGCGCTGGTGGACCTCGCCCACCGTACACCGATCTCGGGCTATAAAATGATCGCGGTGTTCCCCCCTTCTTCCTCACACCTGGTCTCGTTCCTACTCCTCCTTCCTTCTCCTCCATTGCTGCCAGCAGGAGCTCGAGACGAGGCTCTAATGGCGGAGGCGATGCCGGACTGGTATGTGGTCCCGGTGTGTGGAGGTTTGGCGGTGCTGCTGGGGTTCTCCGTGCTCCTGTGCGCGATGATCCTGGATGATCGTCGAGATGCTGCCGCTCGAGTGTTAGCTCTTCGCGGCGGCGGCGATCACGTGGACTAGGCGCGGCACCGAGCGCTAACTGCTGTTGGCGTGCTGGGGCAACTCGTGCCCGAATGGTCACTCATGAATCTCTCTCACTGAGACCGTGGTGTCCTCGAGTGTGGTTAGTTCGGCGCGAAAACGTGATCAAGGATTTGTAATAGTGCTCGAGGTCGAGTGTTTGTTGCCGTGAGCCTGCTGTTACGATGCTGCGCGAATAAAAGAAACTATGTCGTGAAAATATATATGCAGTAGTGACTCGGGGAAAGAAATCTCCTCAAAACATGTTGCGAGAGACGAAATAATTAATACAAGACTAACAGTAGTAAAACTGCTCACACAACTGAAACTAAAGACAAATCGGGTCCGTCACACAAAATTTAGGAACCATGAACACGCTACAACACATAAATAAAAATACTTGGACAATAAATACAGCGGAGGCGTTTACAAGGAAAACGGCAAAAAGACAGGGTCCGGAGAAAACGCCTCTGGTACCGGGGCACACTCCTCTTCTATCGGGGGAAGCGGATTGATCAGTCGATGAATGTGCCTCTCCTGGTCAGGCCTCAGTGGTCTGCCAATAGCGATCCGAGGATTTAAATCAGCGAGGCTCTGGAGATAACCCATTACTCGCTGAGTCAAATGCTCCTGGGCGATAACGTACTGGGCAAGGTTGGCCAGTACTGGATCTCTCTCAATCCGTCCATCGGGAAAAGATGCAACTTCCCCGGATGCTGCACGACTCGGAAAATAATAGTATCCTCGCTCGCTGGCATAGGGTACCGCAAAACGAAGACGAGTGAGCGCCTTGTACGCAGCAGCTTCTATGGCCATATGCGGAGTCGGCATGGATTTCCCCACGAAGGAGACTTTCGTTGGGTCTTGGTTTGGGTAGGCGGGAGGGATGTGCACCACTGCCCAATATTTCGAGGTGGATGGAGTGATCCTCGATTTGAGCAACTCGTACTGGGGTGGACGGGTGGCACTCATGGTACTGCAGGTAAAGTCCCACAATAATTTGACAAAACTGCCCGGGGTTGCGTCTGGGGTTCTCAGATAAATACTGGGGGTCGGCATGGCAAAGGAATGACTATGAGCGTAGTGCACAAGGTGAGGGGTACTCGGCGAGGTCACGAGGTGGCCTTTAAATAGCACCGGGGCTGGGATGAATCACTGAGGAAAAGGTGACTGGTTGTCGATCCTGTGCTCGGGTCAAAAGCCACAGATATACATATCACATAAATGTGACGCATTACTGTGGGTGCTGTCGGGATTGGTCTAGGTAGCTGCGCCCGAAATTTAAAAATGCAATGGTACGCTAACGTACACATGCATAGTTATTACTCCAAAAATAGGAGCGTACAAGCAGACAGCATGCAAGAAAAGCGATACAAGACCACACCATTGCAAAGCGTGGGAAAACTAAGGCTCGATACAACTCGAGCGACTTAGTCCACTACGTTAATGTCTAAGTGGGCTGGCCTGGCGGATGCCGAGGTTTCTCCATGGGCCTCTCCGTCAGGATTTGCTGGCTGAGGTTGAGGGGCTGCGGGGTCGGGGTAGCGGTGATGACCATCGCGGGGGTTGTTGGCCACAATCCCGTTGGAATGGGTTCCCAAAAGGTGACGAAGCGCTTCTGGGGTCACCAAAGCACTCTGGTTGATGGCTGGCGCAGACCTCAAGGGATCGATCAGGTGTCCGAACAGTACGACTGGGTTGTCGGTGTCGGGCTCCGCGTCTCTTCTCGCCGGGGCTCGGCGAACCAGTTCTCCACGAGCTGCGATCAGATCAAGGGTGACCTGATCGAACAGTTGCTCTAGTGCGCTTACATAGCGCGCCAGATGCAACAGTGCAGGATCGGTCTCGTGGTCTCCGTTGGCAACCTGGGGCGGCCTACCATACCCGTCACGACTGGGGTAGTAGTAGAACGAGCGACAGTTAACTCTGGGCGACAAGTGCCGGAGTTAAACTATAGCTTCTCGGGCTGCCAGTTGGATGGCCTGTGGCTCAAAGGAAGTTGTCCTTCCAGTGAACCTGTAGGGGCGTTCTGGCGACAGACCCCTACCGTAGATGTGCACAGTGGCCCAGTACTGACGGCTCTCACCGTACATGGGTCCCTAGTACACAACATACTCAGGAGGCTCTTCTAACGCATAGGCACGGCGGGTGAGGTTTGCGAGCACGGTCACAAAACCTCCCAAGTTGGTCGCTGTGGTCTCATTGTGAACAATGGGACCAGGCATCGTGGCTTGGTTTGGGGAAAGAGGCGGTGCTGTGCTGTGGCTAGCGTGCCCTTTTTATAGGAAAAGGGGACGGAGTCTTCCTCCACACGCTTGCGATAGGGGCGGGTTGGGTGTCGATCACTGGCGCGTGATCGACGGGATAGGCTGATAGGTTGGGCACCGTCCGCCGAAAGGCGTTGGGTCACTGTGGAGCTATCTTACGCGGGAAGCTTGACCGGGGTTAGGCTAAGGTCTGGTGGTTTGGTTAACCTAGGCTTATTGACCTGGCTAAGATAGGATTAGCCAATGGTCAGCCTGGCTCTGATACCAAGTCTGTCACGACCGGAATTTTGGGGATAATAAATTCCCAGAAAACGGTCTTTGTGCTCACCAGCCCCAGGATTACTGTTAGCTGATGAGGCACCAACTTGATACAAGAATTCCAAGCAAGGTACAAAAATATATAGTACAAGACCATTGTGGCCTAGGAGTACAACATTTGGTTTCTAATGGTTGAGGGCGGAAGCGGTTGGATACATCTGCGTCTATGGGACTCCATTTCCCACAAGAACAGCTGACCAGGATAACTCCTATCTTCGCACGGCTGCTATCGTCAACACGTAGGTTCCGAGGCTGTCACCGCGATGCTTGTCTCCATGCGCGAAAATCTGGCCAAGACAATAGCCAGAGACAAGCCAGTGAGTACGTTTGAATGTACTCGCAAACATTAAGAACATGGGCATAATATAACAGGAGATAATCATATTCCGAAACATTTATGATGATAAGTCTGCCATGAAGTAAACAGAAATATGGGGATGCACGCGTGCAAACAAAACTATGGACGTGCAATACAGAAGTAAAAGAAATGCACTGAGCGAGGGTCTGGATGACTCCTCGAGAGGAAACTGCAAGAATAATAATGCCGGTGCCAAACGAGGGTCTGAATGACTCCTCGAGAGGAAAATGCAAGAATATTAATGCCGCAGTCGGGCCTCGGGGCGACACCACATAAAGGGCTTATAACAGAAAAAGAAAGACAGTGCGTGCCACAGTCGGACGTCTGAGCGACATCACATAAAGGGCTTATAAAAGAATAAATAAACAGCAAGCATGTCGCAGTCGGGCGTCTGAGCGACACCACAGAAAGGGCATATAAAAGAATAAATAAACAACAAACATGCCGCAGTCGGGCGTCTGAGCGACACCACAGAAAGGGCTTATAACAGAATAATTACAGTGAATATCCAGGAGGTAGAACCATCCCAGGGATACTCAATAAAATACATAATGTAAATGGTTAGTCCATAATTAAAACATGATCCTCAGATGTCACAGGTCATAACAAAAAAATCTAGTCTATCCGTTTCTCCATCCGAAGACCGTCGCTGAGTCCCAGCTAAGTCGTTCTCCATCCGAATACCGTTACTAGATTCAACTCAGACTGTGGTCCTTACTTATGAACATGGCTATCCATCAGGATATATCCTCTGCAGAGGGAGTACTATTTTCCCACGAGTAACGGATTTATTTAGTCCATTGGGACTAATTCCGCCTATGGCCTTTTAATTGAAAACACGCCCGACCTGCACACACCAGCTTAACTCACCGATGTCTGGAATCACCCACGACATCTGCCAAGCAAAACTCTAAGTGGGGAGGCTACAACCTCGACGTAGCATGGGATCACAAAATTTATAACGCGCGCACACTAGGGGAGCTACCCCCCTCGGCTCCAACCGGAAACACCCATGCCCCCGGACCAGGTGGCATGCCTACCGGAGGCCTCCGGTATCTTCCACCATGGCCTCTCTGTACGGTGTGTGCTTTGGTAAGGGGTTAACAACTTACTGAACCATACCCTGTCTGTGACAGGGACAAGTGGTGGTACCAACAAATAGGGAAGCTACTGATCAAGACTCGGCCTACGACCGACTCAGGTGGTCCAAGTATTCTCCAACAATATTACCATTAGTGGAATAAATCACCACTCATCAAGCCTCACCATGCCATACCGGACATACTCGTCTCGACAAGGGGCTAGGGACAAGCTCGCGTCTACCCAAGACCACGACTTCCCCGGCTTCCTTCCGGTATGCATGAGGTGCTTACGAGGACGATTCAAAACACTAGCGTATCCATTGCTGAGCACAGAATATCTCCAAAAAGCATACATGCACGAGACTTTATCGTCACATAAAGATAACGCATACTCCAAGCCAAAGGTGTTGTAACCGCATCAGAACACCACAACAAATTATTATGCCAGAGTCCAGAAATGCTTGCCTTCAAGAGTATGCAAGGGATGCACTTTTTCGAAGCTTTTCCCTTTCCTCCAAAATCCTATTTTGCAAAATATCCAAATAAAAAATATTTCAAACACAGTACAAAAAGTTGTCAAAAATATTTTTGAAATAAATCTTAAAATAAACTAGGTGAAATTTGGGAGAGGTAGGAAAAAGAATCAACTCATTTGGAGTTTTATTTTAAAAGTTATAGCTGGTCAAAGTCTGGTCAAATCTCTGTTTTAATAAAATCAGAAAAAGGAAAACGCTTCGGGGAAAATACGTTTTCAAGGCAGAGGTGACGTACTCCGGATCTTTGCGCTTTCACTTAAACAGAGGGGACGGCATGCGGGTCACTGACAGTGGGTCCAGAGGGCCCACTGGTCAGGTTTGACCGTTCCTCCCTCCCTCTCTCTTTCTCTGCCGAACGGTGGCGGCCTCCGGCGATCGCCGCCGACGAACGGCGGTCCCTCGAAGGCATCTGAGGGCGGGGATGGAATGGCGAGACTGAGGCGTTACTCTCGGTGGGTGCTAGGTAGGTGGGGACGGAGGAGGTCACCGGCGGCGAGCTCCGCGGCGGACGGAGGTTCGGGAGCAAAGTGCGCTTTGGGCTCCGGTGATCTCCGATCGAAGCTGAGGCGCTAGGCAGCTCCGTAAGGACCAGGGGAAAGTTCTTGGTGGCGTTGGATTGGCAGGGGAGGGCCTGGCGGCGATGAATGGCGCGGGATTGCGACGACGACCGAACTGGCCGGAGACGAGGAAGAAAGCCCCTCCCCGACGATTGCTGGCTGCGGGAGAACTATGGAGGTGGCCTGGGGTTGCTTGAGTGTTCGGTTGAGCTCGGGGTCCCCTTATATAGGCGCTCGAGGCCGGCTCCCGCGGTGGCCGAGGATAAGATCGCCGGCGACCATTTTTCTGTGGTTGCAGGACTACGTGGCGGCGACGAGCGCGTGCCGACGGCTTGCGGATAAGCTCGGACTGTTCCCAGGGGGCAGCTGGCGCGCTAGGGTGGTCTGGGCGGCGCCGACCACGGCAGAGTCCGCTGCCGACGCCGACGTGCCGCCAAGGCGGCGCTGTAGGGCGCCAGGGAGAGCTTGGAGGGTACTGGTGAGAGGGCAAGTGCATGGCGTGGTTCGGCAGGCGAGCAGGGGCCAGAGACGGGATGCGTCGAGGGTGGCAGAGCGGCGCGGCGACTCAGTGCGCACGCGTGCAAAACGTGCGCTCTGGGCGCGCCCAGAGCACGCACGCCAGGTGCTCGACGAAATGCCAGCGCGCTCTGGAGAGCTTGGGTGAGGCTGGTAGCTAACATGCCAGGGTTAGGAACATCTAGGAGGCTAGTGGACATGCTAGATGGGTCAGGGGCTCAAGTCCACAGTGCAAACCAGAGGATATGCCAAAATTGTTCCTGCACATAGGGTGTTCGACAGAATGCCATGGGCAACTAGGCAATTCTTGGGGTGGCCAAACTCTCCAGATCAGGGTCTCTTTAGATGTAGGAGAAGATGGCAAGATCACTTGGGCAAAACCAGAAATTTGCCAGTGCAAGTTTTGCAAAACTCCAGTTTTGGACAGAAAGAAAGAAGGTTTATTGCATGCACTTACAAATCTCCAATGAGTCCACTCTTCTGGACTTAAGGGTTTTGAAGGGAGGGCTACAAGTAGGAAAAAGGATCATGGTCACTAGAGCAAAATAAAGTAGGGTTGCAGTTCAAAACACCAAACTGGACCAGAATGAAAAAGAGGTTGATTCACTCAAATTTTTCAAAGAACAACACTGGGTTTTTGCATAGAGTTGAATTGTATGCATCCACTGACATCTCCAAACACTTGGAAGAATTTTTAAAGAAATATTTAAATGGGTTGTAGTGCAAAAGTGCCTACTGGACCAGATTGGAAAAGTTGGTGTAGAGCTCAAAATCTCCAATGGTCAAAAGGTATTTTTGCATAAAAGTGATGTGGAAACATCACATGACATCCCCAAATTTTGGTGGAAATTTTAAATGCATTTGTCAAATGGTTGGAGTGCAAAACAGGCTCCAAATTCAAAAGAAATCATTTTAAAAGATAAAGCTCTGAGAAAACATATCTTGACATTTAAATCCACTAATAAAGAATTGTTTTATCATAGAGAGTATTCAAGTCCAACAATACTCTTTGAGGGTTTTTTTCCACTAGGGCAAAAATCCAAAAATCACAAAGGGTAAATCTTGGCAGAAGGAAAAGTTTTATTTCCTGACAACGTTTTAATAAATAAAACAAGGTCAAAATTTTTGGGGTGTCACACCTAGGCAGCACAAATTTGCAATGAATAAAGCACTAGAACAAAAACTAATTGGACCATTGGAGGAGTCACATACCAAGGAACAATCCCCCAAAGCAGTTTTGTGAGAGGTGCTTTGAGCAAGGAGATCCAAAATCGCAGCAAAATGAGCTAGAACTCGTGCTTGAGCTGGATGGTGATTTTTTTGGGAGGAAGAAGAAGTGTGTGGGTGCAGGAATAAGTCGAGCAGAGCCACCATGGGCCCACGAGGCAGGGGGCGCGCCCAGGGGGGTGGGCGCGCCCTGGACCCTCGTGGCCAGGTGCTTGCTCCCCTGCTGTGTTCTCAGTGCCAGATATTCTCAAATATTCTAGAAAAAATCATATTTCAATTTCAGGGCATTTGGAGAACTTCTATTTTCGGGGTATTTTTATATTGCACGGATAATTCAGAAAACATACAAAAAATACTATTTTTTACTTTATTTAATCTAAATAACAGAAAGTAAAAGGAGGGTACAAAGAGTTGTGCTTTCTAACTTCATCCATCTCATGCTCATCAAAAGGAATCCACTAACAAGGTTGATCAAGTCTTCTTAAGAAACTCATTCTGAATAACATGGAACCAGAGAAATTTCGAATAACACTATGTTACCTCAACGGGGATATGCACGTCCCCAATAATAAGAATATCATATTTCTTTTTGACTGTAGGAAGAGGAAATTCAAAACCTCCAAAAATAATCGATGGAATTTTTCCAATAGATTTGGTGCTATGAACTTGAGGTTGTTTCCTCGGAAAGTGTACCGTATGCTCATTGCATTAACATGAAAAGTGACATTGCCTTTTTTGCAATCAATAACAGCCCCTGCAGTATTCAAAAAGGGTCTTCCAAGAATAATAGACATACTATCGTCCTCGGGAATATCAAGAATAACAAAGTCTGTTAAAATAGTAACATTTGCAACCACAACAGGCACATCCTCACAAATACCGACAGGTATAGCAGTTGATTTATCGGCCATTTGCAAAGATAGTTCAGTAGGTGTCAACTTATTCAAATCCATTCTACGATATAAAGAGAGAGGCATAACACTAACACCGGCTCCAAGATCACACAAACCAGTTTTAACATAGTTTCTTTTAATGGAGTATGGTATAGTGGGTACTCCTGGATCTCCAAGTTTCTTTGGTATTCCACCTTTAAAAGTATAATTAGCAAGCATGGTGGAAATCTCAGCTTCCGGTATCTTTCTTTTATTAGTAACAATTTCTTTCATATACTTAGCATAAGGATTCATTTTGAGCATATAAGTTACTCGTATACGCAAAAAGATAGGTCTAATCATTTCAGCAAAGCGCTCAAAATCCTCATCATCCTTTTTCTTGGATGGTTTGGGAGGAAAAAGGCATGGGTTTCTGAACCCATGGCTCTCTTTCTTTACCGTGCTTCCTAGCAACAAAGTCTCTCTTATCATAACGTTGATTCATTGATTGTGGGTTATCAAGATCAACAACAGGTTCAATTTCTACATCATTATCATTGCTAGGTTGAGCATCAACATGAACATCCTCATTAATATTATCACTGGGTTCATGTTCATTACCAGATTGTGTTTCAGCATCAGAAATAGAAATATCATTGGGATTCTCAAGTGTGTCTATAACAGGTTCACTAGAAGCATGCAAAGTCCTATCATTTTTCTTTTTCTTCTTTTTAGAGGGACTAGGTGCATCTAAATTATTTCTCTGAGAATCCTGCTCAATTCTCTTAGGATGGCCTTCAGGATACAAAGGTTCCTGAGTCATTTTACCAGTTCTAGTAGGCACTCTAACAGCAAAATCATTATTCTTACTATTCAATTCATTGAGCAAATCATTCCGAGCCTTAAGTACTTGTTCTACTTGAGTGGTAACCATAGAAGCATGTTTACGAATGAGTTTAAGTTCACCTTTAACTCTAGACATATAATCACTCAAGTGTTCAATCATATAAGCATTTTGTTTTAATTGTCTACCAAAATAAGCATTAAAATCTTCTTGCTTAACCATAAAGTTATCAAACTCATCTAAGCATTGGCTAGCAAACTTAGTAGGAGGGATTTCAGCTTTATCGTATCTATAGAGAGAATTTACCTTTACTACCCATGTCGGGTTATCAAGACCATGAGTTTCTTCAATAGGTAATGGATTAAGATCATATATTTCTTCAACAGGCGGTAAATTAAGACCATGTATTTCTTCAATAGGAGGTAAATTCTTAACATCTTCAGCTTTTATACCTTTTTCCTTCATAGATTTCTTTGCCTCTTGCATATCTTCAGGACTGAGAAATAGAACACCCCTTTTCTTCGGAGTTGGCTTAGGAGTTGGTTCAGGAAGTGTCCAATTATTTTCATTTGTCAACATATTATTCAATAGAATTTCAGCTTGATCTGGTGTTCTTTCCCTGAAAACACAACCAGCACAACTATCCAGGTGGTCTCTGGAAGCATCGGTTAGTCCATTATAAAAGATATCAAGTATTTCATTTTTCTTCAGAGGATGATCATGAAAAGCATGAAGTAATTGGAGAAGCCTCCCCCAAGCTTGTGGGAGACTCTCTTCTTCAATTTGCACAAAATTATATATTTCCCTTAAAGCAACTTGTTTCTTATGAGCGGGGAAATATTTAGCAGAGAAGTAATAAATCATATCCTGGGGACTACGCACACAACCAAGATCAAGAGAATTAAACCATATCTTAGCATCACCCTTTAATGAGAATGGAAATATTTATAAAAGTAGCGAGATTTCTCATCATTAGTGAACAGGGTGGCTATATCATTTAATTTAGTAAGATGTGCCACAACAGTTTCAGATTCATACCATAGAAAGGATCAGATTCAACAAAAGTAATTATATCAGGATCAATAGAGAATTCATAATCGTCATCAGTAACAAAGATAGGTGAAGTAGCATAAGCAGGATCATATTTCATTCTAGCATTCAGAGTTTTTTGTTTCATCTTAGCTAATAATTTCTTAAGATAACTTCTATCATTGCAAGCATGAAAGTCTCTAGCAGTTTCTTCATCCATAACATAGCCCTCAGGCACAACAGGCAATTCATATTTATTGGGAGAGTCTTCATCATCACTTTCATCAATATTATTAGTTTCAATAATTTCATTCTCTCTAGCCCTAGAAAGTTGTTCATCAAGAAATTCACCAAGTGGCACAGTAGTATCAAGCATAAAAGTAGTTTCATCATAAGTATCATGCATAGCAGAAGTGGCATCGTCAATAACATGCGACATATCAGAATTAATAGCAGAAGCAGGTTTAGGTGTTGCAAGCTTACTCAAAACAGAAGGTGAATCAAGTGCAGAGCTAGATGGCAGTTCCTTACCTCCCCTCGTAGTTGAGGGATAAATTTTTGTTTTCGCGTCTTTCAAGTTCTTCATACAGATATAAATCCCAAGTGACTCAAAGAATAGAGCTATGCTCCCCGGCAACGGCGCCAGAAAATAGTCTTGATAACCCACAAGTATAGGGGATCGCAACAGTTTTCGAGGGTAGAGTATTCAACCCAAATTTATTGATTCGACACAAGGGGAGCCAAATAATATTCTCAAATATTAGCAACTGAGTTGTCAATTCAGCCACACCTAGATAACTTAATATCTGCAGCAAAGTATTTAGTAGCAAAGTAGTATGATAGTAGTGGTAACGGTAGCAAAAGTAACGGTAGCAAAAGTAATTTTTTGGTGTTTTATAGTGATTGTAACAGTAGCAACAGAAAAGTAAATAAGCAGAGAACAATATGTGAAAAGCTCGTAGGCATTGGATCGGTGATGGTGAATTATGCCGGATGTGGTTCATCATGTAACAGTCATAACATAGGGTGACACAGAACTAGCTCCAATTCAACAATGTAATGTAGGCATGTATTCCGAATATAGTCATACGTGCTTATGGAAAAGAACTTGCATGCATCTTTTGTCCTACCCTCCCGTGGCAGTGGGGTCCTAGCGGAATCTAAGGGATATTAAGGCCTCCTTTTAATAGAGTACCGGACCAAAGCATTAACACATAGTGAATGCATGAACTCCTCAAACTACGGTCATCACCGGGAGTGGTCCCGATTATTGTCACTTTGGGGTTGCCAGATCATAACACATAGTAGGTGACTATAGACTTGCAAGATAGGATCAAGAACTCACATATATTCATGAAAGCATAATAGGTTCAGATCTGAAATCATGGCACTCGGGCCCTAGTGACAAGCATTAAGCATATCAAAGTCATAGCAACATCAATCTCAGAACATAGTGGATACTAGGGATTAAACCCTAACAAAACTAACTCGATTACATTATAAATCTCATCCAACCCATCACCGTCCAGCAAGCCTACAATGGAATCACTCACGCACGGCGGTGAGCATCATGAAATTGGTGATGGAGGATGGTTGATGATGACGACGGCGACGGATTCCCCTCTCCGGAGCCCCGAACGGACTCCAGATCAGCCCTGCCGAGAGAGTTTAGGGCTTGGCGGTGGCTCCGTATCGTAAAACGCGATGAATCCTTCTCTCTGATTATTTTCTCCCCGAACACGAATATATGGAGTTGGAGTTGAGGTCGGTGGAGCTCCAGGGGCCCACGAGGCAGGGGGGCCGCCCGGGGGGAAGGCGCGCCCCCACCCACGTGGAAAGGGTGTGGCCCCCCTGGCCTTGATTCTTTCGCCAGTATTTTTTATTATTTCCAAAAATAATCTCCGTGAAGTTTCAGGTCATTCCGAGAACCTTTGTTTCTGCACATAAATAACACCATGGCAATTCTGCTGAAAACAGCGTCAGTCCGGGTTAGTTCCATTCAAATCATGCAAGTTAGAGTCCAAAACAAGGGCAAAAGTGTTTGGAAAAGTAGATACGACGGAGACGTATCAATGGTGTAATGGAGAATCCTTGCGAACTGGTGGTGGAAAACTTTTATTTCTCCATGTTAAACTGCCTAACTTTTGAGCGGGGAGAGAATTCATGGCCCTTCTATTAGGAATATTTTTATCGGGCATGTTGATCCACCACTCCTTGATGGAATGTTCTGCATTCCAGCAGGAAGTGTCTAGGCTCGCGAGGCGAAGCCACTCCTTTGCCCATTCCCCACATAATCATGGTGAATCGACATTTGTACAAGAGGGGGATTGCGTATTCTTGCTCTCTTATTGTAAAAAACTGGAAGCCACAATTTGGCCAAACTTTATGTGGTCCAAATGCTATTTTGAATAGCCATCCAAAGAGGAAAAATGACCTTTAGTGGTGCACATATCTCCCAAACCATTCTTTTCATAGTGGTGCACATGGCTCCCAAATTTTTCCTTCTAAATGTATGCACAATGTCTCAAGTCATGGCCCTTCTGTTAGGAATATTTTTATCGAGGATGTTACGGCGATGACTTCTCTACCTACTCAAAAGTACATAGTCCATAACACAGGTAGTTAACTTATGCACAATTCCTTAGACCATATTAGAATATCAAGTCACTTCATACTGGATGATGCACTTTTGTGTTGTTTTAACGTCAACTATTACAGGATAATAATAATGGCAACTTACAGGTTCATCAGAAATGTATGCCAACAAACTAAATAGCTCGAGACTTTGATTTTCTCCTCCATTGATCGAAAAATACTCTTAGGACCCTCTCGGTATGATGGCCACCATTGTTGTCTAGACAGACAAATCATGGCTTGCTCACGGGGATGCCATAACACGATAAGCAGAAAAGAGAACAAAATTGGCAACGAGAAGACTGGCATAGTGATCATGTGTTTGACTCACGAGATGCCGATATATCTCACCTCGGGTTTTGCAAAGTATCGCAAAGCAAAAGGAAATCAATAATCAGTCATGTGAGAATAGGGGTCAATATTGATGTCCATGGGTCGACTATTGATCATTCAACGAAAGGTGTTTTGGTCATGTCTATACTTTACCAAACCTACATGGTCACACGCTTAAGGGTATACGATTGTTTGAGTACTATTGGAGCTAGGAGTTTATGAGAATATCGCCGATAAAGTTTTGAAGATAATATAAATTGTTTCGAGAGAGAATTGGAAGTGTTTGTGGGAAAACAAAAGCGTTTCAGAGAAAACAAGAGGAAACCCGATAGGTGGAAAAGTTCCAAGGTCATAAATAATAATTTAGAGGGGCTCAAAATTTACCAAGAGCCCCCTAGAATTATTATAGGCGACATGGGCTGACCAAAATACCTAGGCCTATTTGCGAGCAGCCACATGGGCCTTTAGGCCCCCATTAGCCTTGGACACCAAAGCCAACTTGTTGTGGCTAGGGTTGGAGGGGTAGGTCCCACCCCTTGGCCGCCACCACAAGGGAGGGAGGCCCCTCCTCCAAGTAGGCCTCTCCCTTCCACCACCCATATATACCTAAGGGGGAGCCCCTATTGAGACACAAGTTTGTCATGTTTTCTCGCCCCCCTCTAGTTCTCAAGTTCTCCAGAAAATTAGATATGCCGCAAGGCTGCTCCTCCCAACTCTAGTTCTCCGTGGACGCCTAGCTCTGGACGACGAAGCACTTCCGATCATCGATCTTGTACTCGTGCAATCCATAGAGAGCTCGAGCTTTCGATCTTCATTTGAGGGACCGTTCGTGGGATGGTTTGAGGGACTTTAAGAATGATCTACACCAACTCTTCTTCCGTTGCAACTCGAACTTGGTAACGATCAAATCTAACCTTGTATGCATCTTCATAGTGATCCTGGTTCCTGATTCGTAGGATAGAATGTACTTTGTCTACTATGATTCCCAACATAATCATCCTTACTCTAGCATGTCTTGCAGGTGATAGTCCTGCTCGGTTATCCGAGCAAACTCCATCACTGCACCAAACAAGTGGTCGGGCTTCATGTCTTACCCATCCAGCCTAATAGGTCCGGCCTCGGGGATAGGTCGGATGTTGAGCTTCGGGTAATGGGACTGGAGCAAGGCCCAGGCTTGTCGAGCTCTTCCCGGGCGGTAGGGGCCTTCCAAGCGCCAATCCTAAGTGCCGCTCCTTGGGAATGGACGGCGGCTCAGAGAGGTTGTCTAGGAGAGCTTCCCAGGCCACATCACCTTGAAGACGCCGTGGAAAGCCACATCGGTACTCCGGACAAGGTCAACGAAGTTTGCTGAAGTATGCCAAGCTTGAGTCGACCGACATAATCTTGACGTTCAAAAATACACTTCAAAAGATACGGCTGGCCGACTATGATATCATTGTCCTGCTCGACCTCCTCCTCGGCGCTAGCCTGATGCTACTTCTTGAGCTTTGGTTGATTTTTCCCTTGAAGAGGAAAGGGTGATGCAGCAAAGTAGAGATAAGTATTTTACTCAGTTAAGAACCAAGGTATCAATCGAGTAGGAGGAACACACAAGTCCCCAATGGATGCACCTGCACAAACTAACAAACACTTGCACACAACATGAAAAAGGGGTTGACAATCCCTTCACGGTCACTAGCAAGAGGGAGATCTGACGGAGATAGGTATAAAAGATAAGTAAAAGTGTCAAATGAAGTAAAGATAAATAAATTGCAGCAAGGAATTTTTGGGTTTTTGGTTTTATAGATCTGAAAATAATATGATAAAAATATAGACCCGGGGGCCATAGGTTTCACTAGAGGCCCCTCTCTTGAAGAAAGCATACGGTGGGTAAACAAATTACTGTTGAGCAATTGATAGAAAAGCGCATAGTTATGACGATATCCAAGGCAATGATTATGAATATAGGCATCACGTCCATGACAAGTAGACCGACTCCTGCCTGCATCTACTACTATTACTCTACATATCGACCGCTATCCAGCATGCATGTAGTGTATTAAGTTAACAAGAACGGAGTAACGCCTTAAGCAATATGACATGATGTAGAGGGATAGATCGAAACAATATGGTAAAACCCCATCTTTTTATCCTGAATGGAAACAATACAAATACGTGCCTCGCTACCCCTTCTGTCACTGCGTGAGGACACAACAAGATTGAACCCATCACAAAGCACCTCTCCCATTGCAAGAAAGATCAATCTAGTTGGCCAAACCAAAGCAATAGATTAGAGAGAAATACAAAGCTATCTTAATCATGCATAAAAGAGTTCAGAGAAGACTCAAAAAATATTCATAGATAATCTGCCACAATTCATCGGATCTCAACAAACACACCGCAAAAGAAGATTACATGGAATATATCTCCAAGAACATTGTATTGAAGATCAAAGAGAGAGAAAAATCCATCTAGATACTAGCTATGGACCCGTAGGTCTGTCGTAAACTACTCACATATCATCGGAAGGGCAGCAAGGTTGGTGTAGAGGCCATCCGTGATCGAATCCCCCTCTGGCAGAGTACCAAAAAAGGCCCCAAGATGGGATCTCACAAGAACAGAAGCTTGTGGCGGAAGAAAAGTATTTTTGGTGCGCCCTATGGTATACGAGGAATATTAGGGTATTTATAGAGTTGGAATTAGGGTTAGGGGAGTCCCGAGGCGCCCCCTATGAGCTTGTGGCTCTCTCATGGCCCCTCTGGCCTCCTGCCGAAGCTTCGTGGTTGTCTTCTGGTCCAAGAAAAATCCTCAAAAAATTTCATTCCATTTGGACTCTGTTTGGTATTGATTTTCTGTAAAAGACAAAAACAAGCAAAAAAACAACAACTCGCACTGGGCACTAGGTTAATAGGTTAGTCCCAAAAAAAATACAATAGCATATTAATGCATATAAAACATCCAATATGGATAATATAATAGCATGGAACAATCATAAATTATAGATACTTTGGAGACGTATCAAGCATCCCCAAGCTTAGTTCATGCTCGTCCTCGAGTAGGTAAATGATAAAAACAGAGTTTTTGATGTGGAATGCTACCTAACATGTTCATCAAGTAATCTTTTTTATTCTGGTATGAATATTCATATCCATAAGATTCAAAACAAAAGTTTAATATTGACATAAAGACAATAATACTTCAAGCATACTAATAAAGCAATCATGGTTTTTCAAAATATCATGGCCAAAGAAAGTTAACCCTACAAAATCATATAGTCTTGTCATGCTCTATCTTCATCACACTAAGTATTTATCATGCACAACCCCGATGACAAGCCAAGCAATTGTTTCATACTTTTGACGTTCTAAAGCTCTTTAACTTTCACGCGATACATGAGTGTGAGCCATGGATATATCACTATGGGTGGAATAGAAGGTGGTAGTAGACAAAAAGGAGAAAGAAATTCTCAATCCAACTAGGAAAATTAATAGGCTATGGAGATGCCCATCAATTGATATTGGTGCAAATGAGTAGGGATTGCCATGCAACAGATGCACTAGATCTATAAGTGCATGAAAGTTCAAAAGAAAACTAAGAGGGTGTGCATCCAACTCGCTTGCTCACGGAGACCTAGGGAATTTTGAGGAAGCCCATCATTGGAATATACAAGCCAAGTCCTATAATGAAAAATTCCCACTAGTCATATATGAAAGTGACAACATAGGAGACTCTCTATCATGAAGAACATGGTGCTATTTTGAAGCACAAGTGTGGAAAAAGGATAGTAACATTGTCCCTTCTCTCTTTTTCTCTCATTTTTTTATTTTCTCTTTTTTTTTCTTTTGGGCTCGTTGGCCTCTCTTTTTTATTATATTTTGGGGTCTTTGGGCTCTTTTTATTTTTAGTACGAAGTCTCATTCCGACTTGTGGGGGAATCATAGTTTCCATCATCCTTTCCTCACATGGGACAATGCTCTAATAATGATGATCATCACACTTTTATTTACTTACAACTCGAGAATCACAACTCGATACTATATATGAATGATGGCCAAGCCACAAATACTATGTCAACTATATGATCATGCAAAGCAATAAGACAATGATGGTATGTGTCATAATAAACGGAACCGTGAAAGTTGCATGGCAATATATCTCGGAATGGCTATGAAAATGCCACAATAGGTAGGTATGGTGGATGTTTTGAGGGAAGGTGTACGGTGGTTTAATGCACCGGTGAAAATTGCGTGGTACTAGAGTGGCTAGCAATGGTGGAAGGGTGAGAGTGCATATAATCCATGGACTAAACGTTAGTCATAAAAACTCACATACTTATTGCAAAAATTTATTAGCCTTCGAGACAAAGTACTAATACGCATGCTCCTAGAGGGATAGATTGGTTGGAAAAGACCATCGCTCGTCCCCGACTGCCACTCATAAGGAAGACAATCAAAAATAAATCATGCTCCAACTTCATCACATAATGAGAGATCATACGTGCATGCTTCATGAATCACAAACCTTAACACAAGTATTTCTATTAACCTACAATTACCAACTAGCATGATGATGTCGCTTGAACTACATTGGTATTTCCCCAAAGAGGAATGGATGATGCAGCACAGCTACAGTAGGTATTTCCCTCAGTTATGAAACCAAGGGATCAATCTAGTAGGAGAACCAAGCAACACTATGTAAACGGTACCTTCACACAAAGAACAAATACTTGCAACCCGACGCTTATGAGGGGTTGTCAATCCCTCTTACGGGTAATGGCGTAGGAAATTGTCAGGTTGACGGGGTAAAAATTGTATAGATTGGATAAATAGATCTTGAATAAATGCAGAATAAAACAAGTAATAAAAAAGTGGAGCAAGCTATTTTTGGGTTTCTCATAATATAGATCTGAAAGTAAAAGCAAATAAAAATAGATCTCAAAGCAAATATGATGGAGAATAGACCCGGGGGCCGTAGATTTCACTAGTGGCTTCTCTCGAGAAAAATAGCATACGGTGGGTAAACAAATTACTGTTGCGCAATTGATAGAACATCAAATAGTTATGATGATATCCAGGCAATGATCGTTATATAGGCATCACATCCAAGATTAGTAGACCGACTCCGGCATGCATTTACTACTATTCCTCCACACATCGACCGCTATCCAGCATGCATCTAGTGTATTAAGTTCATGGAGAAACAGAGTAATGCAATAAGAACGATGACATGATGTAGACGAGATATATTCATGTAGGAATAGCCCCCATCTTGTTATACTTAATAGCAACGATACATGCGTGTCTTGCCGCCCCTTCTGTCACTGGGAAAGAACACCGCACGATCGAACCCATCACAAAGCACCTCTTCCTATGGCAAGAAAAATCGATCTAGTTGGCCTAACTAAACCAAAGATTCAAAGAAGAAATATGAGGCTATAAGTAATCATGTTGTCGGCGTTCTGGGAACGAGGGTCCCCAGACTTGCCGGCCTGCGGCCACGGCGTGGCTGTGCTAGCAGACCTGTACGCCCCATCTTCATTGACAAGGCATTCAAGAACCTCGCGAGGGGCCAAGCCTCGCGAGGCGGACGACACAAGACCTCCTCAGGAGCGGCCTCACCAGGTTGGCTCGCGAGGAGCGGAGAGATCAAGGCGGGGGAAACCTCGCGAGGTTCTCGTGACGTGAGCCATGACGATCGAGACCAGGCGGGCGCCAGGCGGGCGCCAGCGCGCGCAGCGTCCTTGTTTCCCCTTTGGTGCTAAGGGGGCAAGCGCAGGCGCAGAGCACCAAGGCATCAAGCAAAGGTTTCCATATCAGTGCAACGGGACCAAGACCAGCAGGACGGCAAGACGGAGGTCACCATGGAGCCCAAGATGGCTTCACCACCAGAGCCTTTTGTAGGCGAAGACTACTTTTGTCAGGATAAGCTATACTAGCTGTCCCCTTTCAAATTGGCCGTTGTTGGCTCCCTTCCCGCTCAATATTTGGGGAGAGGACCAGGGCCTCTATAAATAGGACTAGCCACCACCGTAGGAGGCAACTCATCTAGGATCAGATTCATCCCATCCACATACACACAAGCTCAAGAACACCTCGACCTCAGGAGGCTGTTCTTCCCCTTGTACTGTTCATCATCAGCCCAAGAGGCAATCCACCACCACACACTAGAGTAGGGTATTACACCACAACGGTGGCCCGAACCATTATAAATCTTGTGTCTTTTGTGTTGCGAGTTCGTCGAGTTCGTCCGCGAGATCTTAGCGAACCTAGGGCGTGGATCGGTGGGGGGGAAGATCTTCATGCGCCCCCCAGAGTTCGAACCTTGAGGGTTTAGCCAGAACCCGTGATCTGACATTTGGCACGCCAGGTAGGGGTGCGCCGTAGCTTTCCTTCCGTCGATCTGCGCTCCGTCGCCGCCGCACCCTGCCCGCATGGCAGGCGTCTCGATCCCAGCTCCAACGGCAGGCGCTGATGACGGGGCCAGGGGACTCCGAGCCCTGGCCCCCGCCCTACGACGGGTGCAGTGGCCGCCCAAGTTCAAGCCGGAGATCCCGCCGCGCTACGACGGCGCGGTGGACCCATCGGCTTTCCTGCTGGCATATGAGGAGGCCGTCCTTGAAGCCGGGGGCGACGACAAGGTCATGGCCAACTGGCTTCCCATGGCCCTCGCCGGCGAGCTGCGCGCCTGGCTGCTCAACCTCCCCGGATCGACGGTGGCTTCTTGGGAGGAGCTGCGTGGTCTCGTCACTACGCGCTACACGGTGCCAGTGCACTTCGCGGTTGCGGCCCTGCTAGGCGGCTGTCAAGCACCACCTTTAGATCGCCATATCAAGCCATTCCTTCGCTAGATCGGCGCCGCTTCGAAGCGCTCGGGGGCTCCGCAGGGCTGGGCTGCGCCCGAGGCCGACCTCACCTTCAGCTCAGAAGACCATCCCGTCACCACCGCTAGCTCGGGCAGGCTTCCGATGCTCTGCACGCCCACCATCTGCAACGTAGCTGTCACCAAGACTCTCATCGACGGCGGCGCCGGCCTCAACTTGCTTTCCGTGGAGGCCTTCAGCCTTCTTCACGTGCCGCTCGAGCGGCTCAGCCTCAGCAAGCCTTTCTCAGGAGTTGGTGGCGGTGCCGCCCGTTCCCTAGGGCAGATCCGCCTCCCCGTCACCTTCGGCACGCGCGACAACTACCGCACCGAGCTGGTCGATTTCGACATCGCCCGCATCGGCCTCCCATACAACGCCATCCTTGGGTACCCGGCATTGGCCCAGTTCATGGCAGCAACCCATCCGGCCTACAACCTCATGAAGATGCCTGGAAGCAAGGGCGTCCTCACCATCAAAGGGGACGCCAAGGAGGCCCTGGCGGCGCTCAAGCTCGCCCTCAAGACCGCCGCGGCGGCGCAGCCTACCGACGCAGGCACCTCCGAGCCCAAGGGAGCCGCGCCAACCAAGAAGAAGTAGTTGTTCACACAAGACAAGGCGGAAACCAAGCAGGTGCCGGTCAACAAGGACGGGTCCTCAGGAGTAACCTTCACCGTAGGTGCCGGCTTCGGCCCAAGCCAAGAGGAAGCATTGGTGAAATTCTTGCGCGCAAACAAGGATATATTTGCATGGGAGCCCAATTAGCTGGTGGGGGTCCCGAGAGAGGTGATTCAGATCACTTAAGGGTATGCCCCAATGTGCGCCCTGTGAAGCAGCGGGCGAGACGGCAGTCCATGGAGAAGCAGGCCTTCATCGTCCAAGAGACCCGCAAGTTGGAGGCAGCAGGTGCCATTCGGGAAGTTCGGTACCCTGAATGGTTGGCGAACCCCATCGTAGTGCCGAAGAAAGGCGGGAAGGAGCGGATGTGCGTCGACTTCACCAACCTCAACAAGGCCTGCCCCCAAGATCCGTTCCCGCTTCCGCGCATCGACCAGATCATCGACTCCACCGCCGAGTGCGGCCTGTTGTGCTTCCTGGATGCATTTTCAGGGTATCACCAGATCAAGATGGTGGTAGAAGATGTAGAGAAGACAGCCTTCCTGACCCCATGTGGGGTATACTACTACACCTGCATGCCCTTCGGACTGCGCAACACGGGCGCGACCTTTCAGTGGTTGATGCACATCGCCTTAGGGTGGCAGCTCGGGATAAACACGGAGGCCTACGTCGACGACATTGTGGTAAAGTCTCGGGAGGCAAGAACCTTGATCCAAGATCTTGAGGAGACCTTCGCGAGCCTGCGCCAGGTGAACTTGCGACTTAACCTAGAGAAGTGCGTGTTCGGTGCCCCTTCCGGCAAGCTGTTGGGATTCCTCGTGTCCCACAGAGGGATCGAGGCGAACCCGGAAAAGATCAAGGCCATTGAGGACATGAGCCCACCACAGACCCTCAAGGAAATGCAGAAGCTGGCTGGTCGGGTAACTACGTTGGGACACTTCATCTCCAAGCTGGGAAAGTGAACCCTACCCTTCTTCAAGCTGATGAAGAAGAAGGGCCCATTTGAGTGGACCCCGGAGGCCGACCGAGCTTTCCAAGACCTCAAGAGGTACCTGACCAGCCCTCCGGTGATGGTGGCGCCACGACCTCTCGAGCCTCTTGTACTCTACCTTGCCGCCACTGCGTACTCCGCCAGCGCGGCACTGGTGGCGGTTCGGGAGGAGCACCGAGCCAAGGGCGTGTCACGCCAAGTTACACCGCCAGCTGAGATGACGCAAGATCAGGAAGGCGGAGCAAGATATTGCGGTGTTGCGGGACACGAGAGCACGATATCCCATGCCCTCGTCGAGCATCCGGTGTATTTCGTCAGCACGGTGTTGCGGGACATGAGAGCACGATATCCCATGCCTCAGAAGCTCCTGCTCGCGCTTTTGGTGGCCTCGCGCAAGTTACGACACTACTTCCAGGGCCACCCCATCAAGGTCGTCTCAGCCTACCCTTTGGAGAGAGTGCTCAGGAGCCCCAACTCAGCTGGAAGGGTCGCCGAGTGGAACATAGAGCTGTAGGCATTCCAGTTGGAGTTCAGCACTACCAGGGTCATCAAGGGAGCCGCGCTCGCTGATTTTGTGGCGGAATGGACGGATGCCCCGACACTTGAAGTAGGTGATGACCGGTCTACCTCACCAGGAAGCGAGGTGCCAGACGGCTGGGTCATGTATTTCGATGGCGCCTTCGCGCACCAGGGCGCGGGGGCTGGAGCAGTGCTCATCTCTCCCACTCAGGACAAGCTCTACTACGCTGTGCAGCTCTGCTTTCAGCAGGGCGAGAAGGTCTCCAGCAACACCGCAGAATACAAAGGCCTCATAGCTGGCCTGAAGGCCGCGGTAGCTCTGGGGGTGAAGCGCCTTACCGTTAAGGGCAACTCGCAGCCCCTCATCAACTTCTCCAACAAGGTATATGAGCTGAAGGACGAGCATATGGAGGCATACCTCGCGGAGGTGCGCAAGATGGAGAAGCAGTTCTTAGGCCTGGAGTTGCAGCACGTGCCCCGGGGCACCAACAAGGAAGCTGACGACATCGCCAAGAGAGCATCCAAGCGGCAGCCCCAAGAGCCCGGCGTCTTTGAGGAACGGCTATTCAAGCCATCAGCGACACCACCACTTTCAAGCGCAGCTCAGGCTCGGGAGGAGCTCCCACAGCCGCCTGCCACAGGAGCCCCAGCCTGTGGCCCGACCTCAGGAGCTCGCCTGCTCTTGGCGCTCGAGCCCCAGGAGGGATGCTAGACCAAGGAATTCAAGGAATACCTGATGCAAGGGACGCTGCCGGAGAAGGAGGAGGACACAGAGCGCGTGGCCCGACAGGCCACGACATACTACATCCGGGACGGTGAGTTATACAGGAAGCAGCCCAATGATGTTTCATTGCGTTGCATGTCCAGAGACCAGGGGAAGGAGTTGCTATCTGACATACATGGTGGGGACTGCTGGCACCACTCGTCATCACGGACCCTCGTCGGCAAGGTATTCCGCAGCGGATTCTACTGGCCCACGGCGCTCAATGACGCGGCCGAGCCGGTGATGTCCTGTGAAGCCTGCCAGTTCCACGCCAAGCAGATCCATCAGCCGGCTCAGGGCCTCCAGACCATCCCGCTCACATGGCCGTTCGCGGTCTGGGGGCTTGACATCTTGGGCCCGTTCCCTCGAGCGCCTGGGGGCTACCGCTACCTCTACGTTGCCATCGACAAGTTCACCAAGTGGTCGGAAGTGGAAGCCGTCCGAACTATCCCAGCTGGCTCCGCAGTCAAGTTCATCAAGGGTCTCGTGAGCCGCTTCGGGGTTCCCAACCGCATCATCACCGACAACGGCTCGCAGTTTACTAGACACTCTTCAAAACATATTGTGCTAACCTTGGAACACAGATCTGCTATGCTTCGGTGGCGCACCCCAGGAGCAATGGTCAGGCCGAACGCTCCAACACAGTGGTCTTGAGGGGCCTCAAGACGAGGACCTTCAAGAAGAAGCTCGAGGCATGCAGCAGGGGCTGGCACGACGAGCTCCAGTCCGTGCTGTGGTCCATCCGCACCACTGCCACCAAGCCGACGGGTGAGACCCCGTTCTTCCTCGTCTACGGGGCCGAAGCGGTCCTCCCTCACGAGGTCAAGCATCGCTTCGCACGGTTCCTGGCGTTTGATGAAACGCAGCAGGACGCCACGGGGGGGATGGACCTCGTGCTGGGGGAGGAACGTCGCCGCGAGGCTGCACTGAGGGCGACAAGGTACCAGCAGGCGCTGCGGCGATACCACTGCCGCAACATCCGCTCCAGGACGCTCGAGGCGGGCAACCTCGTCCTGAGGCGGGTCCTCTCCAGGGAAGGGTTGCACAAGCTCTCACCTATGTGGGAGGGCCCGTTCAAGGTCGTCCATGTCTCCAGGTCTGACGTCGCGTGCCTGGAGAGGCAGGACGGGGTGCCCATCCAGAATGCCTGGAACACCGAGCACCTCCGGAAGTTCTACCCATGAAGTAAGGCCCAGTGCCTGTGAAGAAAGGCCCAGTGCCTGTGAGCAAGGCCCAGTGCCTGTGAAGAAAGGCCCGGTGCTTGCGAAGAAGGCCCGGTGCCTGCGAAGAATCGCCGCCCGTGACACTCTCACGTAATAATGAGTGGGGCTGTATACGCCCCGGAGTCTCAGGAGTGCCGCCCTCGGACCTCGGGGGCTCCCTCCCACGCCTAGTGGCAGCACTTAGCTCCGCGCTGGTGAGAAGACTTGAAGACTAGACTAGGTGCCGGACGTGGCTTCTCATTTGCTTTCCGTAGTTGGCTCGCCTTCTTTTAATCGAAGTTTGCTTCTGGTGTTCCTTGCTGATTTGGTTCCGTCGCCTTTTGCCGCTATTTCCGACTCAAGTTGGCATGTGTAACACCCCGGATTTAACTTTCCATATTTGTAACTCCAACTCTTGCCATTTTTGTCTATGTGTTAGGATATTCCCTTCGTGGTCGGGTTTTGTTTTTCGTTTTGCTTTTTGTTCATGTCATGCATCTCATATCATGTCATCACGCGCATCTCATTTGCATACGTGTTCGTCTCATGCATCCGAGCTTTTTCCCCGTTGTCCGTTTTGCAATCCGGCACTCCCACATGCACCGGCGCACCCCTCTTGTCTCTTTTCATGAGCGGGTGTTAAACGTTCTCGGAATGGACCGAGGTCTGTCAAGTGGCCTTGTTATACTACCGGTAGACCACCTGTCAAGTTTCGTTTCATTTGGAGGTCGTTTGATACTCCAACGGTTAACCGGGTAACCGCAAAGGCTTTTTGTGTGTTGCAGAAAAAACCCCCTCCAAACAGCCCAATAACCCATCTAAGCCCCCTCCATGCTCTCGGGCGTTCGATCACGATCGTGTGGGCGAAAACCGCACTCCATTTGGAGTCTCCTAGCTCCCTCTACCTATAAATATACCCACCCATCCAAAATCCCGGATGAAACCCTAGCAATTTCGCCCTCCGCCACCACCGGACACGTCCGCCGCCACCGGACGAATCCCGCCGCCGCGCCCGACCAATCGGGGCACGACACGTGGGCAGCTCCACCGGCGCCCGCCGCCGGCCCGCGAGGCCAGCGTCTGGCTCGCGGGGCCCGACCGCCGCGCCCGCGCCTGAGGCTCCCGCGCCGCCTCCTCCCGCGCCCCGAGCCGCCGTCGCCGACCCCGCCGCCGTCGAGCCGTCCGCCGCCGCCTCGACTATGCCGACTCCGCCGACCACCGCGCCGTCACCGACCCCGCCGCCTCCACCGCGCCATCTCCGGCGAGGGCTCCTCCCTCTCCGCTCCGGCCCCGTCGCCTCTCCTTCATCTCCGGCCGCCGCGCGCTCGAGCTCTAGCGAGATCCGCTCTGGCCGTCCTCGTCATCCGCACCAAACCCTAGATCTGGGCGAGGACAAAATCCTCCAAGTCCCGAAGTTTTTCACAATATGTTACCCTGTTCATCGCATCATATCTCATTGCATACTGCTCCGTTTCATGCGTGTGTTATATAGAAATGTTCATCACGAGATGCTCTTCATTTTATTCCATTGTTCCATGCTAGTTTGAGTCCATCTTGATGCCCAAATCTCTGGTGCAAGAGTGCTATATGATGTTAACTGCTGTTACCTATCAGAACTTGGTGATTTGTTTTTGTTGTTGCAATTGATGTGTGCATCTTATGGGCATGAGCTCTACAGGTGTTTTGATCTATGCCATGCCATATTTACATGAGAGTATGCCATGTATTTATGTGATATATGTGGTGACTAGCACAAGCATGCAAACTAGGCTTCGTGATGTTTCTGTTTTCAGGGAGACTGGATTTTTGCTGTGTCTGTCACTGCTGTTATTTTGTTGCCATGTATCCATGTGGCCACAGAGAGATCCATGCTTCTTTTGGGCATATTCAGTAAGGATATTTTGTAGATATAGTTGTGCTCTTTCTATCCATGCCCCTGTTTGCAATTATGCAGTGCCATAGCATGTCTTAATCGTGCTCTACGTTTGCTATAAAATGTTCCTGGCAGATTGTTAACATGATATTCAATTTTGCCAAGGTTATTGTAGTTGATCCATTCATGCTATCTATTTGCTCTTGCCATGGATAGCTTCATAAACATGCTATCTTGCTGTAGGTATGCTTGTTTTGTGATGCATTGCCTTGTATTTAGTGAATCAAGCTCACAAAGATGCCTTCATATTACTGTTACTGCCATGATCTGTTTTCTGCTAAGTCTGAAACCTGTTACCGAAACTTGCTATGTTTACATGGGTGCCATCATATCTTCTGATCCTTTTTCGCTCATGGTCAGTAAGGGACTTTTGTTCTATGCATTTAGTAGATTCATGCCATGCCTTGTTTTGCTATGACAAGTTCCTGTAGCATGTGTTTTGCTTACTCTGAACATTGCTACCTGATGCTGTTTCAGCCATGTCCAGTATTTTCTCTAAGTCTGTTAAGCTGATATCTTTTGCACTTTTTCCATGCTTGTTTGAACCTGTTATGGTGTGATCTAGCCGTAGCTCAGTGTTCATATTTTGTCAAGCATCTCCTGTAGATTACTGTCATATGCTTTGTTGCTATGTTGGGGTGCCGTGGCATAGTTACTTGTTGTATTCTAAGTGCTATCATGCTGTTAATCGCAGATTCGTGTCATTCTTGTTTTGCTTGCCATTTGCAAACCGTGCATCCGTTTCCGGTGATCTTTATATCGATTTCGACCGAAATCATCTCATCTTTCCAGTGGCATACTTGGTTTGCCAAGTTGCTGCCTTGTTCATCATTTTTCTTTCAGAGCACGCATATGCATCGCATATCACATCTCGCATATCATGCATGTATTGCATCATGTTGCTTGTGCATTTCTCGTGATTGATTGTGGTTCCATTGCTTGTGTTATTGCTGTGGGTAGAGCCGGGAGACGAGTTCGTGAACGAGGAACCTGTTGAGTACGCTTACGAGGATCAAGCTTTCGACAACTCTGAGAACCTTGCAGGCAAGATGACCATACCCTCGAAATCACTTCTATCTTTGCTTTGTTAGTTGTTCGCTCTATTTGCCATGCTGCGCTACCTACCACTTGCTATATCATGCCTCCAATATTGCCATGTCAAGCCTCTAACCATCCTTTCCTGGCAAACCATTGATTGGCTAAGTTACCGCTTTTGCTCAGCCCTTCTTATAGCGTTGCTAGTTGCAGGTGAAGTTGAAGTTGGTTCCATGTTGGAACATGGATATTTTGGAATATCACAATATCTCTTATTTAATTAATGCATCTATATATTTGGTAAAGGGTGGAAGGCTCGGCCTTATGCCTGGTGTTTTGTTCCACTCTTGCCGCCCTAGTTTCCGTCATACCAGTGTTATGTTCCTTGAGTTTTGCGTTCCTTACGCGGTTGGGTGATTTATGGGACCCCCTTGACAGTTCGCCTTGACTAAAACTCCTCCAGCAAGGCCCAACTTGGTTTTACCATTTGCCACCTAAGCCTTTTTCCCTTGGGTTTTCGCGAGCCTGAGGGTCATCTTTATTTAACCCCCCCGGGCCAGTGCTCCTTCGAGTGTTGGTTCGAACCGAGCAGCCTGCGGGGCCACCTCGGGGAAACTCGAGGCCTGGTTTTACTCGTAGCTTGACTTATCCGGTGTGCCCTGAGAACGAGATATGTGCAGCTCCTATCAGGATTTGTCGGTGCATCGGGCGGCTTTGCTGGTCTTGTTTTACCATTGTCGAAATGTCTTGTAAACCGGGATTCCGAGACTGATCGGGTCTTCCCGGGAGAAGGTTTATCCTTCGTTGACCGTGAGAGCTTATAATGGGCTATGTTGGGACACCCCTGCAGGGCATTATCTTTCGAAAGCCGTGCCCGCGGTTATGAGGCAGATGGGAATTTGTTAATGTCCGGTTGTAGAGAACTTGACACTTGACTTAAATTAAAATACATCAACCGTGTGTGTAGCGGTGATGGTCTCTTCTCGGTGGAGCCGGGAAGTGAACACGGTTTGAGTTATGTATGAACGTGAGTAGTTTCAGGATCATTTCTTGATCATTTCTAGCTTCGCGACCGTTGCGTTGCTTCTCTTCTCGCTCTCATTTGCGTATGTTAGCCACCATATATGCTTAGTGCTTCTGCAGCTCTACCTCATTACCCCATCCTTTCCTATAAGCTTAAATAGTCTTGATCTCGCGGGTGTGAGATTGCTGAGTCCTCGTGACTCACAGATTCTATCAAAACAGTTGCAGGTGCCGACGATACCAGTGCAGATGACGCAACCGAGCTCAAGTGGGAGTTCGACGAGGAACGTGGTCGTTATTGTGTTTCTTTTCCTGATGATCAGTAGTGGAGCCCAGTTGGGACGATCGGGGATCTAACATTTGGGGTTATCTTATTTTCATTTGTATTTGACCGTAGTCGGTCTATGTGTGGATTTTGGATGATGTATGAATTAATTTATGTATTGTGTGAAGTGCCGATTGTAAGCCAACTCTCGTTATCCCATTCTTGTTCATTACATGGGATTGTGTGAAGATAACCCTTGTTGCGACAATACCACAATGCGGTTATGCCTCTAAGTCGTGCCTCGACACGTGGGAGCTATAGCCGCATCGTGGGCGTTACAGCATGTGTTCTCTCTCTCGCGCGTACCTCGCGAGGGGGCTAGGCAGGTGCCCTCGCGAGCGTTTTCCCTTCGCTCTGCCTTCCGTCTGCTTTCTCGCGAGGCACCCTCGTTCGAGCCCACAAACTGGTGCATCTCTCCTAATCCGTGCCCCTCGGGTACCACGATATGAAGCGCTGGGTCGAGGCTTGGGCGAACGATAAGTTCCTAATGAATTTTTTGCAGTTCCTGAGCGACCACTAAGACAGGACGAACAGAGGAAGCGAGTGCCTCGTGAAGAAGAGGCTACCCCGAACGCGCCAAGCTAAGTTACCTCTACACAAAACAACGACGCAGTATGGAAACAACAAACATGACATAATGATTGAGGAATCATGGCTCGATACACGCCCCTCCGGGCACATACTGGTTTCATTTTTGATGCAGGAAGGAAAGGAAGAACAAAACAAAAGTGGCGCTTGCCCCTGCAGCGGCCCATGGAGGGAGGCCCTTGGCAACGTCCCAGGCTCAGCCGGATCCCTCCTCGCGCTTCACGGAGGCGCGGCGGCGAGACGACCCGCTGCCACCTTCGAAGCGGGCGAGGCAGCTGGTCGTAGCCACCACTGCTGGAGCTGTCACCAGAGGAGGAGCCACCGTAGCTGGACGAGACGCGGTCGGCACCAAGGGTGCGTTCGCCCTCGTCCTCGTCGCGACCGTCGCCAAGGCCGAGCACCTCCTCGCCGTCGTTCACCTCAGGGCTGCACCCGGCGCGGCGACCATCTTCCCCAAACACCCTCACATAGAGGGTTGCGTCACCGTCGTACCTGAAATGAAGGGTGCACCGCCTGCCCAGGCCGCGTGCGCGGGCGAATGTCTGCCAGCCACAGGCCAGACCTATGTTGCCCGCGGCGGAAGTCTCGACCACGACCCAAGAGGCCCTACTGCAGCAACCATCCGCCTGCAACCAGAGGCCGACAGTTCGTTGATGAAGAAGCGTGGGAGCTGGAGCCAGTTGCCGGCCGGGTTCTCCGACCAAACGTCGAACTCCGGCAGAACCTCCGCCGAGTGGAAGCGCGGCCGGGGAGGCCGCGCGACCACGGCACGTCTCCCCTCATCAACAGGGCTGCCGCGACCGGGATGACCTCGGCCGCGTGCGGCGGCGCCATCACGGGAACGAGGGGCCGCAGCAGGGGTCGCAGCGAGCTTGCGCGGACGGCCGCGTCCCCGCTTGGGCGCCGGAGAACCGGGCCCCTCGCGGGGAGCCTTCCCCTTCTCTGTGGCGGAGAACCTCTTCCGTGGCGCCATTGGTGTCGCTGCCAACAGTGGAGCGGAGGAGGAAGAAGCAAGTGGATGGGAAGAGATGGGCGACGGGGGCTTTGCCCCCTCCCCATTTATAGCGGAAGAAGGCCAACCAGCGCCCCCCACGATCCCAGGTAATGATGGTTTTCCTTGCATGTCGCAGGGACTTGTCAAGTCGGGCAGTTGCCGAGGCAGCGTGGGGAAGCGGAGACGCCCACGTCCAATCAACCGCCACCCGTCGACCAAGGCCGCAGGATTTTGGGGCCCGCGGCGCTCAGGACTTGACCTTTGGCTTCACCTCGAAGCCAAGACCGAGTGCGCCTTTTACCCGGGGCTACTGTTGGCGTTCTGGGAATGGGGGTCCTAGACTTGCCTGCCTGCGGCCCATGGCGTGGCTGTGCTAGCAGGCCTGTATGGCCCATCTTCATCGACAAGGCATTCAAGACCCTCGCGAGGGGCGAAGCCTCGCGAGGCGGACGACACAAGACCTCCTCAGGAGCGGCCTCACTAGGTTGGCTCGCGAGGAGCGGAGAGATCAAGGCGGGGCAAACCTCGCGAGGTTCTCGTGACGTGAGCCATGACGATCGAGACCAGGCGGGCGCCAGCGTGCGCAGCGTCCTTTTTTCCCCTTTGGTGCTAAGGGGGCAAGCGCAGGCGCAGAGTACCGAGGCATTAAGCAAAGGTTTCCATATCAGTGCAATCAGACCAAGACCAGCAGGACGACAAGATGGAGGTCACCATGGAGCCCAAGACGGCGTCACCACCAGAGCCTTTTGCAGGCGAAGACTACTTTTGTCAGGATAAGCTGCACTAGCTGTCCCCTTTCAAATTGGCCGCCGTTGTTGGCTCCCTTCCCGCTCAATATTTGGGGAGAGGACCAGGGCCTATATTAACTAGCCACCACAGTAGGGGGCATCGAGTCCACACCCACACAAGTTCGACAAACACAAGAACACCTCAACCTCAGGAGGCTGTTCTTCCCCTTTGTATTGTTCGTCATCAGCCCAAGAGGCAATCCACCACCACACACTGGAGTAGGGTATTACACCACAACGGTGGCCCGAACCAGTATAAATCTTGTGTCTTTTCGTGTTGCGAGTTCGTCGAGTTCGTCCGCGAGATCTTAGCGAACCTAGGGCGTGGATCGGTAGGGCGAAAGATCTTCATGCGCACCCCAGAGTTCGAACCTTGAGGGTTTAGCCAGAACCCGTGATCCGACACATGCATATAAGAGATCAAGGAAGACTCAAATAATATTCATGGATATAGATCTGATCATAAACTCAAAGTTCATCGGATCCCAACAAACACACCACAAAAAAGAGTTACATCAAATAGATCTCCAGTAGACCATTATATTGACAATCAAGAGAGAGAGGACCCGTAGGTCTATGATGAACTACTCACGCATCATCGGAGAGGCACCAATGATGATGATGAACCCCTTTGTGATGGTGCTAGATTGGATCTGGTGGTTCTGGAACTTGCGGCGGCTGGAATTGTGTTTTGTCGACTCCCCTAGGGTTTCTGGAATATTGGGGTATTTATAGAGCGAAGAGGCGGTGCGGGAGGCCACCGAGGTGGGCACAACCCACCAGGGCGTGCCTGGGCCCCCAGGCGTGCCCAGGAGGGTTGTGCCCCCCTCGAGGCACCCATCTGGTACATCTTTGGCCCATGTTGTTCCCTCTGGTCTATAAAAATTCTCCAAAAGGTTTCACTGCATTTGGACTCCGTTTGGTACTGATGTTCTGGAAAGTAAGAATCAAGCAAAAGACAGCAACTGGCACTGGGCACTATGTCAATAGGTTAGTCCCAAAAAATGATATAAAGTTGCTATAAAATGATTGTAAAACATCCAAGAATGATAATATAACAGCATGGAACAAGCAAAAATAATAGATACATTGGATACGTATCAGCATCCCCAAGCTTAATTCCTACTCGTCCTCGAGTAGGTAGAATGATAAAAACAGAACTTTGGATGTGGAATGTTGCCTAACATGTTCATCACATATTCTTTTCTTTTATAGCATGGAAATTTGGAATTTTATATGCTTCAAAGCAATAGTCTAGTTTTGACATGAAGATTTCAATACTCAAGCATATTAACAAGCAACCATGTCTTTATAATATCAACACTAAAGAAAGCTATCCCTAGCCCATCATGCTCAATCATTGATCCATTCATGAAACACACTCGCATATTAGCTATATCCAATGCTCGAATACGATCATAGTGCCCCTTAGTTGGTGCTTTATAAGAGAAGATGGAGACTCAAAAATAAAAATAAAGATTGCATAAAGTAAATAGATAGGCCCTTCGTAGAGGGAAGTAGGAATTTGTAGAGGTGCCAGAGCTCAAAGTGAAAAAATGAGAGAGAAAATATTTTGAGTGGCATGCTTTTCTCGTCAAAGAAAACGATTGTATACTTTCCATGCTAGATACATCATAGGCGGTTCCCAAACAAAAAATAAAGTTTATTCCTTTTCCACCATTCTTTCACATTCCACGGCAAGCCGTATCCACGGGTACCGTCCATACCAACACTGTCCAAGGAATTTATTATTTGACAACATAAAGTAAATTTCTTTTCATTTCGGGACTAGGCATCCCTAATACCTTTGCCATACTCTCGTGCAATGACAAGTGAATAAACACTAATCTTGAGAATAACGCATCTAGCATGGAAAAATATCGGTCACCCCCTACCATTTCATGAGCGGTACGAACACACAAAAAGGAAATTTATTTTGAAAATTAGAGATGGAACATACAAATTTGCTGTAGGTAGATATGGTGGACTCATATAGCAGAACTGGGTTTAAGGTTTTTGGATGCACAAGTAGTATTTCTACTTAGTACAAGTGGAGGCTAGCAAAAAGATTGAGAAGCAACCAACCAAGAAACGAAAAATAACTTTAGCGAGCATTAAGCATAACTAACAATGAATAATGCCCCACAAGTAGGATGTAATTTCATTGCATAACTATTGACTTTCGTGCTTGCATAGTGAATCACAAACGTTAACACCAATATTCTTACTAAAGCATAATTACTCATCAACATGACTCACATATTACTATCATCATATCTCAAAACTATTACAAAGAATCAAGTTTATTTTGTCCAATGATCTTCATGAAAGTTTTTATTGTATCCCTCTTGAATATCTATCACTTTGGGACTAGTTTCATATATTGCAATTGCTTTTGACAAGCTCAAATAAATTTAAGTGAAGAACATGAGCATAAAGG
The DNA here is from genome assembly GCF_018294505.1 of Triticum aestivum. Classification (NCBI taxonomy): domain Eukaryota; kingdom Viridiplantae; phylum Streptophyta; class Magnoliopsida; order Poales; family Poaceae; genus Triticum; species Triticum aestivum. The sequence goes on from NC_057799.1 coordinate 481,463,610, forward strand.
TTTTCATCTCTCAAAAACATATAAGTAAAGCATGAGAGAATTTCTTCAAAATTACTGACTCTCAAATTGATCTAAGTGAAGCATGAGAGTATTTCTTCAAAAATAACAAAGCACACCGTGCACAAAAAGATATAAGTGAAGCACTAGGGCAATTCCATAGCTCAAAAAAATGTAAGTTAAGCATAAAGAGCAATTCTAACAAATCATAGCATAATTTTGGCTCTCTCAAATAGGTGTGTCCAGCAAGGATACTTGTGACAAAATAAAAAGCAAAACAAGCAAAGACTCATATCATACAAGACGCTCCAAGCAAAACTCATGATATGTGACAAATAAAAATATAGCTCCAAGTAAAATACTGATGGTCATTAGAAGAAAGAGGGGATGCCACTTGGGGCATCCCCAAGCTTAGTTGCTTGTTCATCCTTGAATATTATCTTGGGGTGCTATGGGGCTTCCCCAAGCTTAGGCTTTTGATACTCCTTATTCCTTTATCCATCGTGATCTCACCCAAAACTTGAAACCTTCAATCACACAAAACTTAACAAAACCTTCGTGAGATCCGTTAGTATAACGAAGCAAACCACCACTCTAACTACTGTTGCAAACCCATTCGTATTTTATATTTTCATTATATCTATTGTATTCTAACTTTACCATGGCTTATACCCTCCAATACAAACCATAGATTCATTAAAATAAGCACACAACACAAAGAAAACAGAATCTGTCAAAAATAGAACAGTCTGTAGTAATCTGAAAACTTTGTATACTTACGTAACTTCAAAAATTATGAAAAATTAGGACAACGTAGGTAATTTTAATATCAATCTTGTGTAAAACATTCAGAATTTTATCATGCTTCTATGATTTTTAACAATTCTTCTACTGGCGCACAAAGTTTCTGTTTTTCAACAAGATCAAATCAACTATCACCCAACATGATCCCAAAAGATTTACTTGGCACAAACACTAATTTAGACATAAAAAACACAATCATAGCAGTAGCATAGTTGTGCAACTCAGGGAGTCCTGGACTAAGGGGTCCTCAGGCGTCCGGGCTGTTATCCATGGGCCGGACTGATGGGCTGTGAAGACACGAAGACCGAAGACTGTACCCATGTCTGGAGTGGGTTCTCCTTGGCGTGGAAGGCAAGCTAGGCAACCGACTATGAAGATTCCCTCTTATGTAACCGACCTCATGTAACCCTAGATCTCTCCGGTGTCTATATAAACCGGAGAGCATAGTGCGGATAGGACAGATTCATTACCATATACTCATAGGCTAGACTTCTAGGGTTTAGCCATTACGATCTCGTGGTAGATCAACTCTTGTAACACTCATATTCATCAAGATCAATCAAGCAGGAAGTAGGGTATTACCTCCATAGAGAGGGCCCGAACCTGGGTAAACATTGTGTCCCCTGTCTCCTGTTACCATCGATCCTAGATGCACAGTTCGGGACCCCCTACCCAAGATCCGCCGGTTTTGACACTGACATTGGTGCTTTCATTGAGAGTTCCACTGTGCCGTCGACGAAAGGATCCGATGGCCCCTTCGATCGTCAGTAATGACACCATCCAAGGAGAGACTTTCCTCCCCGGACAAATCTTTGTGTTCGGCGGCTTCGTACTGCGGGCCAACTCGCTTGGCCGTCTGGAGCAGATCGATAGCTACGCCCCTGACCACCAGGTCAGATTTGGAAGCCCAAACTACGTCGCGGATATCCGTGGAGACTTGATCTTCAATAGATTCGAGACCGCGACAGTTGCTTCCCTGTGCTTCGATGAACACGACTTAAATCAGTTATCGGACCACGCCCAGGAGATGGATCCTATTGCTGCAACAACTTCGGAACCGAAGCAGATCGCGCCCTCCGAGGACAGGAAGCCTACAGCGTTGGAGCCGCACACGGACTCGACATCCTGCAATGCTTGCGTCAATGGAACTCCAGACTCGTATCCGACCATACGTTCCGGACCAAATGCGCCCGCGGACACCGAGCTGGATCGGTTATTGATTTTCAAATTTAGCGCCGCAGACATCTTCCAGCGTTCGCCTTTGGCTGACGTACAAAACTCTTTGAAGAAGTTGTCCTTCGAGGAAGACTCACAGCCGAACTATGTTCGGTTCGAGCTTGAGGCGGATGATGAGGAATTTTGCTTCCCACCCGCCACCCACTTCATAGCCACCGTCGATGACTTAACCGACGTGCTTGACTATGGCTCCGAAGACATCGACGGTATGGACGATGATGCCGACAAGGAGCAAGGCCAAGACACGCCATTCACTGGACGTTGGACGGCCACCTCTTCGTACGATGTGTACATGGTTGATAGACCTAAAGGATCCGGCGACGACAAAGAAGAGCCACACAAAAACAAACCCTCAGAGACACAGTCCAAGCGCCGGTGCCCCAAACGCCGTTCTAAGCCCCGCCGCTCAAAAGATGACAACACTGGCACCGGAGAAAATAGTACTCCGGGCGACGCCGAAAACAACTAAGACCCTTTCGGAGCTATATCTGAACAGGAGGAAAACGGCAACGAGCAGGATAACCCCGATGAACAGGCCATAGAAGATGACCCGGAGGACGATAGCTATCATCCAACCTCTGAGGAGGAGACAAGCCTCGCCAACGATGATTTCATCGTGCCTGAGGATCTTCTCGAGCAGGAGCGCTTCAAGCTACAGCTCATAGCCACTGCAAGGAGCCTGAAAAAGAAACTGCAGCAGCTTCAAGCTGAACAAGATCTGCTCGTCGACAGATGGACCGATGTCCTGACAGCTGAAGAATACGGCCTCAAGCGCCCAGCCAAGAGCTACCCGAAATGCAGGCTGCTACCTCAATTCGAGGAGGAGGCATCGGAGCACAGATCTCCCTCGCGTAATGCGGATCGACCACCGCGTGGTCGAGACAAGGCGGTCGACCGGCCACCCCGCGGTCGGGATAAATCGGCAACTCAGGCCGAACAGCAGCCCGCCCCACCGCTCCGCAAAAATAAAGACGGAAGAGTTCAGGGTCACACGTATGACCTCCGGCAGACCCTGGACAGCAAAGCAAGACACACAAGATCGATCTACGGATCGCGAGGAAGCACCTCGAGGCACGCAGGCGGCTACCTATCCGGACGTGACAAACCTAACCACGCCCGGACCGAATACCACAGACGGACTCCATCAAAGCTACGCCGCGATGCGGCCCGGTACAGAGGTGCCGCACACCCTCTCTGCTTCACAGATGAGGTACTGGATCACGAATTCCGTGAGGGATTCAAGCCCGTCAATATCGAATCATACGACGGCACAACCGATCCCGCAGTATGGATCGAGGATTTCATTCTACATATCCATATGGCTCGAGGAGACGACCTCCACGCCATCAAATACCTCCCACTTAAGCTCAAAGGGCCAGCTCGGCACTGGCTTAACAGCCTGCCTGAAAATTCTATCGGCAGCTAGCAGGACTTGGAAGAAGCTTTCCTAGACAATTTCCAAGGGACTTATGTCTGGCCACCTGACGCCGATGACTTAAGCCACATAGTTCAACAACCGAGAGAATCAGCCAGAAAATTCTGGACTAGAGTCCTAACCAAAAAGAACCAGATCGTTGACTGTCCGGATGCCGAGGCCTTAGCAGCCTTCAAACACAGCATCCGTGACGAATGGCTAGCACGCCACCTCGGCCAAGAAAAGCCAAAATCCATGGCAGCCCTCACGGCACTCATGACCCGCTTTTGCGCGGGAGAGGACAGTTGGCTGGCTTGTAGTAACAACACAGCCAGCGAGACAGGCCCCTCCGAGGTCAAAAATAGCACCGGCAAGCTCCAGCGCAATAGGCACAAACGCCGAAGCAATGACAACAACATCGATGACACCACAGTCAACGCCGGATTCAGCGGCTCCAAGTTCGGCCAACGGAAGAAGCCCTACAAAAGAAACAATGAAGGACCTTCCAGCCTGGACCGCATACTCGACCATCCGTGCCAAATACACGGCACCCCGGATAAGCAAGCCAATCACACCAACAGGGACTGTTGGGTTTTTAAGCATGCCGGCAAGTTAAATGCCGAAAATAAAGAAAAGGGGTCACAAAGTGAGGACGAGGACAGAGAGCCCCGACAGCCGAACACTGGGGGGCAGAAGAAATCCCCCCCCCCAAGTCAAAACGGTGAACATGATATACGCCACACACATCCCTAAAAGGGAGCATAAGTGAGCACTCAGGGACGTCTACGCGGTAGAGCCAGTCGCCCCTAAATTCAACCCATGGTCGTCATTTCCGATCACCTTTGATCGTCGAGATCACCCAACTAGTATCCGTCATGGCGGTTCGGCCGCATTGGTCCTCGACCCAATCATAGACGTTCACCTGACACGAGTCCTAATGGACGGTGGTAGCAGCCTCAACCCACTCTATCAAGACACAGTGCGGAAGATGGGCATTGACCCCTCTCGAATTAAACCAACAAAGACTACCTTCAAAGGAGTCATTCCGGGCGTCGAGGCCCGCTGTACAGGCTCAATCACGCTGTAAGTGGTCTTTGGTTCTCCGGACAATTTCCGAAGCGAGGAGCTAATCTTCGACATCGTCCCCTTCCGCAGCGGCTACCATGCACTGCTTGGACGAACAGCGTTTGCCAGATTCAATGCAGTGCCACACTACGCTTATCTCAAGCTCAAGATGCCCGGTCCACGAGGTGTCATAACAGTCAATGATAATATGGAACGCTCTCTACGAACAGAGGAGCACACCGCCGCCCTAGCAGCAGAGGTATAGAGCGGCCTTCTCAAGCAGCACCATACTGCGGCTGCCGAGCCCTCGGACACCATCAAGAAGTTTCGAACTACACTGCAGCAGGAGAGCAAGGCTCGTCAAGAGCTCGACTAGCAATTTGGCCTCCGTCCCAGTCCCGATGAAGTAGTGGCATTCGTACCACGCATACATAATTATGCACTCAAAATTCCATGGACGTCGATGGAGGCACAAGCTAACCCGGGATCTACAGTTCGGCTAGACCGACCTCTGATACACCTTTTTTCTGTTTCAGGTTCCTCTTCCCGCGAGCCTGATCACCAGCCCCTTCGAAGGATTGGCATACAAAGGGGACATGCAGCATAGGTGTGTAGGGTAACCTCCATACGTTCTTCTTGACGGTATTTTTACTTATTTCCCAGGACCCGTACGCCCCCCTCTTGATTCCGGCATATTAAATAGCCCGGGTGCTTATCGCACTATTTGTACATGATACGCCTTAACTTATCCATTCAATTATAACGAATATGATTTGCGGCCCAGTTTTTGTGGTTTTTTGGCCCTTACTTCATTGAATTTCGATCCGCTTAGTAGCTACATCGATACTCTTTTGTACGGGTCATATTCGCCAGGGGCTGCTTATCGCCCCACAATACGGCAACAAAGTCCGAACACTTTCCATATAAAAGTTCGGCACCCCGAATTTAGCATTATATGCATTGGCTTCGAATCATGTCTTTGGTCAATAGTTGGGTTGCCCGGCTCCTGTGCTTGCTACCCTACGTTCCGCTCCATCGGCTAGGGTAGTAAAGGGAGAACTACTGCGATTGTGCCCTGGCCTTGACCGGATGAGCACCTCAGTAGAGAAAGCCGAAAACTGACTATCATGATACGGCGATAGCCGGTCAGCTGTTTGAGGGTTACAAAATTGTTGGAGATTTTTTCCGCGTCATGCGAAGGATCGGCACCTCCCGATCAGATGTTGACAGCACCCTGGCTTGGACCAGGGGCTGCGCACTTTCTTAATTATAAAACTCCTATGGCTAAGTGAGGGCGTTCAAGCCGTATAGTCTGATTGCCTTGTTTGTTGCGCTAAACAACTCCTCCAAGGACCATATAATTGGATCAAGATTGTTTAGATCCCATCCCGAACACCTCCGTACTACCTACGTGAGGGTAGAAGCCGACGACTGGCCATTCCCTCAGACTACATATAATACGGCCGCACAGGAGGAAACAATTTAAAGCATAACGAAATTTATTACAAAACAAGCTTTGTCTTTATAATACAAGGCAAAGGTCTAACACGAATGTATTCATTTGAAAATAACGTCCTGCGAACATTGAGCTGCCACAAGTCAAGACCCTTCTATGACATCCGCAAAATATTTCTCGGGTGTGCGGTGCTCCTTGCCCTCTGGCGGCCCGCTGGCAACTTCAACAGCGTTCATCTTCGCCCACCACATCTTGCAACGAGCAAAGGACATACGAGCACCTTCTATACAGGCGGAGCGCTCGACGACCTCCAGCCGCGGACAGGCTTCCACTAACCGCCTCACGAGCCCGAAGAAGCTGCCGGGCATAGCTTCTGCTGGCCATAGCCGGATTGTCAAATCCTTCATGGCTAGTTCGGCCACCCTATGCAGCTCCACCAGCTGCTTCAGCTGATCGGTGAAGGACACAGGATGCTCTGGCGTCGCGTACTGCGCCCAGAATAGCTTCTCCGTAGAACCTCCTCCTTCGCTTTGGTAGAACTCTGTGGCGTCGGATATGTTGCGTGGTAGATCCGCAAAATCCGCTGGGGAACTCCGAACCCGGGTTAGTAAAAGGTATTGCTTCTCCGCATACTTGCTTTGCATCTTAAATGCCTTACCCGCCACGATCTTGTTGGCCTCTTGGATCTCCTGGAAGGTGGCCTGGGCCTCACTCCATGCGGTCTCCGCGCTTTCACGAGCCTTGTTGAGTTCGGCCTTTCAAGCCGACGCATCATTCTCCAAGGTCTCACATTTTTTCACCGCATCTTGAAGCTCCTGCTGAACCTCCTTGACTCGGGCCTCGAGCTTTTTCCGGGCGGCTTGCTGCTCGACGGCCTTCTCCTCGGCTTCGGCCAGAGCCCTTTTCAGGTCCTCGACCTCGGTTGCGGCTCCTGCACATATTACGACACTCCGGCCAGTACACACCGCTTGTTCTTTCCGAACACACAGCAAGTCGCCATTTACCTTGCTTCTCATGAAGCTGAATCGTCACCTCGCCGAGCTCGTTCTCGGTCCGCTCCAGCCTCTGCTTCAGTTCAGAGACTTCGGCATCATGCAAGGTTGTGGCCAATAGCGACGCCTGCTTATGCACACATATCATGTTAGTCTCCTACACTAAAAGATTGATCCTCTGTCCGATTTTTTTCTTAATGAACACCGGACAGTGTCTCAGGGGCTACTGACTACATGGGGTTTTTCTCTGTCACTTACCTCGAAACCTGTCAACAGGTTGCTGCAGGCTTCATTCAGTCCACTCTTGGCGGACTGAACCTTCTCGATCACCGCGCTCATAAGAGCACGGTGCTCGTCCATAATGGAGGCGCCTCGTAGCGCCTCCATCAGGTTATCCGGCGCCCCTGGATGGACAGGAACCACCAGCGGAAGCGGTGCACCCCCCTCCTTCAAAGGGGGCTGCCCGCCCGACTGCAGAGCCATATGGGTCTCCGGAATCGTATTAGGCCGAGGGCCAAGCTGGATGCGGCCCTCTTCGCCAGTCTCCATGGGGATCGTCTCCTCAGTGTGTCCGGCAGTGGAGGCTTCGCCTCGTGGCGCCTCCTGGACAGCGTCCTGGGTTCCTCCTCGCTTCGGATCGGCCCTCTCGGACAGCACTTCGGTGTCGTCCCCGGCCCCAGGGGAGTAAGCGGGCGGTGGCGACTGGCTCACCATCTCCGACAGAGCCAACGAACTTCCAGACGAGGATCGCTGGATTAGGTCGCGGGCCGGACTGCAATAGTACAGTTAACTACATCAAGATAATGGAGAGAAAGGGCTGGATGTGCGCATAAATAAGCCATATCACTTACGATGCGGCCTGGGGCTTAGTGTGGGGGCGTCGTTCTGGACTGTTGTCAACGTCCCACGCGGTGTTGACTGCTGGAACGCCCTTCCCCTTTTTGGGCGCCTCCGCCTCCAGATGCGCCGGAGCCGCCCTCTTTTTCTTCCTCTCCTCAGGGGGAGGATTGTTTTCTTCTTCCTCCTCCTCTTCCCCGTCATTGTCCTCCGGGACAGAGGAATGAGTTTCGTCGTCTTCGGACGCCATGTCCGAAGCACCCTTACGACGGAGGCCACTCTTGGCCCCCTTTGCCTTCTTATTGGCCTTCTTCTCCGTCACCTTGTACGGCGCCGGTACTAGCATCTCCGCCAAGCGCGGGATGACCGGTTCTTCGGGCAGCGGAGCCGGACACTTGATCCGCTTCGCCCTCTCCGTCCAGTCCTCAAAGGAGCAATAATAAAAGCTTAGACATCATCCTCGAAATTAGGTTGAAGACACGTTCAAAATAGCGTACCTTGCTGGCGGGGTGTGTACAATCATGACCACGGTCTGAATCCGTGGCCGGTAGTTTTTCATTGCCCTTGAAGAGCAACTTCCATGCGCCTTCGTGCGTAGTCTCGAAGAGCCTCACCAGGGTCCGGTGCTTCTTTGGATTGAACTCCCACAGCGGGTGGCTTCGGCGCTGGCATGGAAGGATCCGGCGAACTAACATCACCTGGATCACATCGACGAGCTTGACGCTCTTGGTTATCATGCTCTGAACACGCGTCTGCAGCGCTATCAGCTCGTCAGGAGAGCACCAGTCCGGGCTCTTCTCGACCCAGGAGGTGAGTCGCATAGGAGCACCGGAGCGAAATTCGGCAGCTGCGGCCCAGGTGGTGCCGCGTGGTTCTGTGATGTAGAACCACTGCTTCTGCCACTCCTTCACCGTATCCACAAAGGTGCCTTTGGGCTAGGAGACGTTGGCCAATTTACTCACCATTGCCCCTCCGCACTCCGCGTGTTGGCCATCCACCACCTTCGGCTTCACGTTGAAGACTTTGAGCCACAGCCCAAAGTGGGGGTGGATGCGGAGGAAGGCCTCGCACACGACGATAAATGCCGAGATGTTGAGGAAAGAAATCGGGGACAGATCATGGAAAACTACCCCGTAATAATACATTAGCCCGTGGACGAAAGGGTGGAGTGGAAACCCCAGCCCGTGGAAGAAATGAGGGAGGAATACTACCCTCTCATCGGGCTCCAGCATGGGGACGATTTGTCCCTCGGCCGGCAAGCGGTGGGCGATTCCCTTCGCCAAATATCCGGCCGCCCAGAGCTCAGTAATGTCCTCCTCCTTGACGGAGGAGACCATCCAATTGCCCTGACCACCGGATCCGGACATGGTTTCTTGAGTGGGAAGGAGATGAGAACTTGAGCGCTGGAGCTCGAGATTGGGAAGGCGGAGACAGAGAGAAAGCGTGAGAAAAGGAAGAGGGGGTCCTTATCTCCTTATAAAGGCAGCAAATATTAAACGCCACCTCGCTTGCCTTGAGATTCGCCAATTCCCAAGGGCTGTGTAAATGGCAAGGTTGGGTTACCCATGCCCGCATTGATGAGAATCCTGCAATAAAGGGACACGATCTCTGCTTCGACAAGACATGCCAATAGCAACCACGTCTTGAAACGTGGGATGGCAGATGAAAAACGGTTCGAAATTATGACCGGACGGGCGTGATGTCACGTTACAGAGAGCTGTCAACGGATAGAACTCGTGTAAAATATATATATTCTCTCTGCGGTTGAGTATGGTATGTAACAGGTCCGGATACAATCATCACATCCGAAGACTATCTTGGAGTTCGGGAGAAGGGGAACCCGCCTTGCAATGCTGAAGACAATCTGCGCGCTGGACTCCTCGTCATTGAAGCCAGGTTCAGGGGCTACTGAGGGAGTCCTGGACTAAGGGGTCCTCGGGCGTCCGGCCTGATCCATGGGCCGGACTGATGGGCTGTGAAGACACGAAGACCGAAGACTGTACCCGTGTCCGGAGTGGGCTCTCCTTGGCGTGGAAGGCAAGCTAGGCGACCGACTATGAAGATTCCCTCTTATGTAACCGACCTCATGTAACCCTAGATCTCTCCGGTGTCTATATAAACCGAAGAGCATAGTCCGGATAGGACATATTCATTACCATATACTCATAGGCTAGACTTCTAGGGTTTAGCCATTACGATCTCGTGGTAGATCAACTCTTGTAACACTCATATTCATCAAGATCAATCAAGCAGGAAGTAGGGTATTACCTCCATAGAGAGGGCCCGAACCTGGGTAAACATTGTGTCCCCTGTCTCCTATTACCATCGATTCTAGACGCACAGTTCGGGACCCCCTACCCGAGATCCGCCGGTTTTGACACCGACAGCAACCACTCAAGAACAAAAAGAAAAAGGCAAAAATAAAATTTATTCATTGGGTTGCCTCCCAACAAGCGCTACCGTTTTATGCCCCTAGCTAGGCATAATATATGGATAGTATTATCATCTTTAGTTTCCAACCCCTCAATAAAACACTTGGAATTCTTCAAAGATTTAGCATATAATTTTTTAGTAACAATACTTCTAGGAACGAGATCAAAAAAATCATTCTTGCAAGTAGGGTCTTTTATCACTTCAACAAAAATCGGGGTGAATACTAATCATCTTCAGATCTTCTTTATTAGAAATTGCACCCTTGTTCTTAGTGCCTTGAGTAATCTTGCCAATTTTTACGGGAGTTTTTTCAATAGTTTTAACAGAAGAAAAAGGCGAGCTCAAGTTACGAAAAATTTCTTCCAACTTATCAATTCTAGCAGGGCTCTCTTCTATTATCTCATTGACTACGGGTTCCTTTCCTTTTAGTACCTTAAGAGTATCTCACGATTTCGACCCAATTTTATTAGCAAGATTGTGCATCCTTTTATCTATTTTTTCAATGTTTTCTTCACTAAGCGTATTCTTTTGAATAGGATCAAACCTTTCCATAACATGCTCGAGAATTAAGGTTGTTTCATTAATCATGAGAGGTGGTGAACCTACTAGATTTCCCATAGCATTAAAAGCATCCAAAGATGGACACATCAAGAAATTTCCACTAGTAATCGTATCAAGGATGAATCTATACCAAGTAGTGATGGCCACATGAAAATAGCAAAGAAGAACAATGGTAGATTGCTTACAAATAGATCTATTATGAGCATTGCAAATTCTTTACCAAGCATCTTTTAGATTCTCCCCTCCCCTTTGTTCAAAATTAAGAACCTCATTCTCAGGGGTACACGTAATAGAGGAAGAACTAGCCATAACAACAAAGTGTCAAGCAAAATCACAAGCAAAAAGATAGATCTAACGAGAAAACGACGAACGGAAAAGAGGGCGAATAAAACGGCAAATTTTTTTGAAGTGGGGGAGATGAAAACGAGAGGCAAATGGAAAATAATGTAAATGGCAATAAGATGAGATTTTTGATTAGGAACCTGATAGATGTTGATGATGTCTCCTCGGCAACGGCGCTAGAAATTCCTTTTGATGTCGCTTGAACTACGTCGGTATTTCCCCAAAGAGGAAGGGATGATGCAACACAGCTATGGTAGGTATTTCTCTCAGTTATGAAACCAAGGTATAAATCCAGTAGGAGAACCAAGCAACACTATGTAAACGGTACCTGCACACAAAGAACAAATACTTGCAACCCAATGCTTATGAGGGGTTGTCAATCCCTCTTACCGGTAATGTCATAGGAAATTGTCAGGTTGGCGGGATAAAAATTGTATAGATTGGATAAATAGATCTCGAATAAACGCGGAATAAAATAAGTAATAAAAATTTGTAGCAATGTATTTTTGGGTTTTTGATAATATAGATCTAAAAATAAAAGCAAATAAAAATAGATCTCAAAGCAAATATGATGGAGAATGTCGGATTTCGGGTTCCGGCAAAACCCTTGAGGTTCGAACATTGGGGTGCGCACGAAGATTTCCCCCTACCGAATCACGCCCTCAACCTCTCCGCGATCTCTAGGCTTAGCTCGACGAACTCGCAACACAAGGGACACAAGATTTATACTGGTTCGGGCCACCGTTGTGGTGTAATACCCAACTCCAGTGTGGTGTGGTGGATTGCCTCTTGGGCTGAGGATGTACAGTACAAGGGGAAGAACAGCCTCCTGAGGTGCGGTGTTCTTGTGCTTGGTGGGTGTGATGATGAACTGAATGATTTGGAGACCAGTTGCCTCCTACTGTGGTGGCTAGTCCTATTTATAGAGGCCTTGGTCCTCTCCCCAAATATCGAGCGGGAAGGGATGCCACAACAGCCAATTTGAAAGGGGACAGCTAGTACAAGCTATGCTGACTAAAGGTGGTCTTCGCCTGCCAAAGGCTCTGGTGGTGACGCCGCCTTGGGCTCCATGGTGACCTCCGTTTTGCCGTCCTGCTAGTCTTGGTCCCGTTGCACCGATATGGAAACCTTTGCTTGATGCCTCGGTACTCCTCGCCTGCGCTTGCCCCCTTAGCACCAAAGAGGAAGCAAGGACACTGTGCGCGCTGGCGCCCGCCTGGCCTTAGTCGTCATGGCTCACGTCATGCGAACCCCGCGAGGTTTGCCTTGCCTTGATCTCTCCACCCCTCGCGAGCCAGCCTGGTGAGGCCGCTCTCGAGGAGGTCTCGTGTCGTCCGCCTCGCGAGGCTTGGCCTCTCGCGAGGGCCTTGAATGCTTGTTGGTGAAGATGGGCCATACGGGCCCACTCGCAGAGCCACGCCGTGGGCCGCAGGCAGGCAAGTTTGGGGACCCCCATTCCTAGAACACCGACAGTAGCCCCCGGGCCCAAGGTGCACTTGGACTTGGCTTCGAGGCGAAGCCAAAGGGAAAGTGCGGAGCGCCGCGGGCCCCAATAGCATGCGGCCTTGGTCGACGCGTAGCGGTTGATTGGACGTGGGCGTCTTCGCTTCCCCACGCTTCCTCGACAACTGCCCGACTTGACGAGTCCCTGCTGCATGCAAGGAAAAACCATCATTACCTGTGATCGTGGGGGGCGCTGGTTGGCCTTCTCCTGCTATAAATGGGGAGGGGGCAGAGCCCCCGTTGCCCATCTCTTCCCATTCCGCTCGCCTCCCCCGTTTGCTCCATTGCCAGACGCGACACCAATGGTGCCCGCGAAGAGGTTTACAGCCGCGGAGAAGGGGAAGGCTTGCCAGGAGGGGCCCGGCTCTCCGGCGCCCAAGCGTGGGCGCGGCCATCCCCGCAAGCACACCGCGACCCTCGCCGCAGCCCCCCACGGCCACAGAGGTGTCGCTTCGCGCGGTGGGGGTCGCCTTGGTCGCGGCATCCCTGTTGGTGAAGGAAGGCGTGCCGTGGTTGCGCGGCCTCCCTGGCCGCGCTTCCACTCGGCGGAGGTGCTTGCGGAATGCTGTCGGCCCTCTATGTGAGGGTATTTGGGGAAGACGGTCGCCGTGCCGGGTGCTGCCCCGAGATCAACGACGGCGACGAGGTGCTCGGCCTTGGCGATGGTCGTGACGAGGATGAAGGCGAGCCCGGCCCTAGTGCCGACCGCGTCTCGTCCAACTATGGCGGCTCTTCCTCCGACGATAGCTCCAGCAGCGATGGCTATGACCAGCCGCCACGCCGCCGCGCTCGCTTCGAAGGTGGCAGCAGGTCGTCTCGCCGCCGCGCTCCGGTGAACAGCGAGGAAGGATCTGACTAAGCTCGGGAGAGCGCCATGGGCCCGCCCTCGCGAACTGCTGCAGGGGCACGTGCCGCTTTTGTTTCATTCTTCTTTTCCTTCCTGCATTGCGAGAGACAAGTATGGGGCCCCATGGGGGCGTGCAACAAACTATGATTTCCAAATTGTTATGCTGTGTTTGTCATTCCCGCACCGCGTTGCAGCATCCATGTTTTAAACAGGCACGTAGGAGAAACTTAGCTCGATGCGTTTGAAGTGGTTTCCGCCTTCCGAGGCGCGCGTTTCTCAGTATCTGGTAAGGAGGAACTGCAAAAATTTGTTAGGAGATCCAAGCCCTGGTCACCGGCGCCGCTGGCCATGGCCTAGCGCTTCGTATCGCGGTACCCGTGGGGCACGGATTGAGAGAGGTGCGCCAGCTTGCGGGCTCGAACGAGGGTGCCTCGCGAAAAACAGAAGAAGGAAGCTCACAAGGGCACCTGCTCAGCCCCCTCGCGAGTTATGCGAGAGAGAGTACATGCTACACTGAAGGCGAAAGTGGAGGCAAAACACGATGGAACCAAACCAGCAAGGAACACCAGAAGAAAATTTCGATTAAAGAGGGGCAAGACAACTACGGAAAGCAAATGAAAAGCCGTGTCCGGCACCTAGTCTAGTCTTCATGTCTTCTCACCAGCGCGGAGCTAAGTGTTGCCACTAGGACTGGGGAGGGAGCCCCCGAGGCCCAAGGGCGGCACTCTTGAGACTCCGGGGCGTGTACAGCCCCACTCATTATTACGTGAGAGTGTCACGAGCGGAGACCTTCACAGGCACTGGGCCTTCTTCACTGGCGTTGGGCCTTTCTTCATGGGTAGAACTTCCGGAGGTGCTGGATGTTCCAGGCGTTCTGGATGGTTACCCTGTCCTGCGTCTCCATGCGCGCGGCGCCAGGCCTAGAGACGTGGACGACCTTGAACGGGCCCTCCCACATGGGTGAGAGCTTATGCAGCCCTTCCCTAGAGAGCACCCGCCTCAGGATGAGGTCACCCACCTCGAGCGTCCTGGAGCGGACGCTGCGACAGTGGTACCGCCGCAACACGTGCTGGTATCTTGCCGCCCGCAGTGCAGCTTTGCGGCGGAGTTCCTCCCTAGCACGAGGTCCATCCCCCGCGCGGCGTCCTGCTGCGTCTCATCAAACGCCAAGACCCGTGTGGAGCGATGCTTGACCTCGTGAGGGAGAACCGCTTCTGCTCCGTAGACGAGGAAGAATGGGGTCTCGCCCGTTGGCTTGGTGGAGGTGGTGCGGATGGACCACAGCACGGACTGGAGCTCGTCGTGCCAGCCCCTGCCGCAAGCTTCGAGCTTCTTCTTGAAGGTCCTGGTCTTGAGGCCTCTCAGGACCTCCGCGTTGGCGCGTTCGGCTTGACCGTTGCTCCGGGGGTGCGCTACTGAAGCATAACAGATCTGCATTCCAAGGTTAGCACAGTATGTTTTGAAGAGTGTCTAGTAAACTGCGAGCCATTGTCGGTGATGATGCGGTTGGGGACCCCAAATCGGCTCACGAGACCCTTGATGAACTTGACCGTGGAGCCAGCTGGGATTGTGTGGACGGCTTCCACCTCCGCCCACTTGGTGAACTTGTCGATGGCAACGTAGAGGTAGCGGTAGCCCCCAGGCGCTTGAGGGAACGGGCCCAGGATATCCAGTCCCCAGACTGCGAATGACCACGAGAGTGGGATGGTCTGGAGGCCCTGTACCGGCTAATGGATCTGCTTGGCGTGGAATTGGCAGGCCTCGCAGGACTTCACCAGCTCAGCTACATCGTTGAGCACCGTAGGCCAGTAGAATCCGCTGCGGAATGTCTTGCCGACGAGGGTTCGGGATGACGAGTGGTGCCCACAGTCCCCGCCGTGTATGTTGGCTAGCAGCTCTCTCCCCTGTTCCCTGGAGATGCAATGCAGAGAAAAATCATTTGGCCGCTTCCTGTACAACTCACCGTCCTGGATGCAGTATGCCGTGGCTTGTCGGGCCACACACTCCGCATCCTCTTCCTTCTCTGGCAACGTCCCTCGTGTCGGGTATTCCTTGAATTCCTTGATCCAGCATCCCTCCTGAGGCTCGAGCGCCAAGAGCAGACGCGCTCCCGAGGTTGGGCCACATTCCGGAGCTCCTGTAGCAGATGGCTATGGGAGCTCCTCCCGAGGCTAAGCCGTCCTTGAAAGTGGTGGTGTTGCCGACGGCTTGAAGATTCGCTCCTCGAAGACGCCAGGCTCTTGGGGCAATCGCTTGGATGCCCTCCTGGCGATGTCGTCGGCTTCCTTGTTGGTGCCACGGGGCACGTGCTGCAATTCCAGGCCCAGGAACTACTTCTCCATCTTGCGCACCTCCGCGAGGTATGCCTCCATGTGTTCGTCCTTCGGCTCGTATACCTTGTTGGAGAAGTTGACGAGGAGCTAGGAGTCGCCCTTGATGGTGAGGTGCTTCACCCCGAAGGCCGCTGCAGCCTTTAGGCCAGCTATGAGGCCCTCGTATTCTGCTATGTTGTTGGAGACCTTCTCGCCCTACTGGAAGCAGAGCTGCATGGCGTAGTAGCGCTTGTCCTGCGTGGGTGAGATGAGCACTGCTCCAGCCCCCGCGCCCAGGCGCACGAAGGTGCCGTTGAAGTACATGACCCAGCCGTCGGGTGCTTCGCTCCCTGGTAATAGGGATTGATTCTCGCCTGCTTCGAGTTCCGGGGCGTCGGTCCATTCTGCCATGAAATCCGCGAGCACAACTCCCTTGATGACCCTGGTCATGCTGAACTCCAAGTCAAACGCTTGCAGCTCAATGTTCCATTCAACGACTCATCCCGCTGCATTGGGACTCCTGAGCACTCTCTCCAGCGGGTAAGCCGAGACGACCTTGACAGGGTGACCCTGGAAGTAGTGGCGCAGTTTGCGCGAGGCCACCAGGAGTGCGAGCAAGAGCTTCTGAGGCATGGGGTATTGTGCCCTCGCATCCCGTAGCACCGTGCTGATGAAGTATACTGGGTGCTCGACGAGGGCGGGAGAGCTGTCAGAGTCTTTGGCTCCCGTGGGTTGAGGTGTCTCCTTGGGGTCTTCGGCTTCAGGAGCTGGGCGGCCTGCCTAAGCAGCCGCTGCTTCAGGAGCACCGCCTTGGTGCCGCGCTGCTTCATCCGGCCTGGTAGCTCCACTTGGCGGGCCCTTGACCTAGCACTCTTCTCTGAGGGCCACCAGCGCCGCGCTGGCGGAGTGGGGTGTGGCAGATAGGTAGAGCACCAAGGGCTCGAGGGGTTGAAGTGCCACCATCACTGGAGGGCTGGTCAGGTATCTCTTGAGGTCTTGAAATGCGTGGTCAGCCTCCGGGGTTCACTCAAATGGGCCCTTCTTCATCATCATCTTGAAGGAGGGTAGGGCGCGCTCTCCCAGCTTGGAAATGAAGCGTCCCAATGCAGTCACGCGACCAGCAAGCTTCTGCATTTCCTTGAGGGTCTGCGGTGGACTCATGTCTTCGATTGCCTGGACGTTCTCTGTGTTGGCCTCGATCCCCCTATGGGACACGAGGAAGCCCAGCAGCTTGCCGGAAGGGACTCCAAACACGCACTTCTCCGGGTTGAGCTGCAAGTCCACCTGGCGGAGGCTCGCGAAGGTCTCCTCCAAGTCCTAAATCAAAAATTTCGTCTCCTGAGACTTTACCACAATATCGTCGACGTAAGTTCGGCGTTTCTCCCGAGCTGCCAACCCAGAGCAATGTGCATCAGCCGCTGGAAGGTGGCGCCTGCATTTCGCAGCCCGAACGGCATGGAAGTGTAGAAGTATACCCCACACGGGGTCAGGAAGGTTGTCTTCTCCACATCTTCTACCGCCATCTTGATCTGGTGATATCCTAAGAATGCATCCAGGAAGCACAGCAAATCGCACTCAGCGGTGGAGTCAACGATCTGGTCGATGCGTGGGAGCGGGAACGGATCTTGGGGACAAGCATTGTTGAGGTTGGTGAAGTCACCACACATGCGCTCCTTCCCGCCTTTCTTTGGCACGACGACAGGGTTCGCCATCCACTCGGGGTATCAAACCTCCCGAATGACACCCGCTGCTTCCAACTTGCGGGTTTCCTGGACGATGAAAGCCTGCTTCTCCGTGGACTTCCGCCGCACCCTCTGCTTCACTAGGCATACGTTGGGGCACACCTTCAAGTGTTGCTCAATCACTCCTCTCGGGACCCCTACCAGCTGATCGGGCTCCCAGGCGAACACTTCCTTGTTTGCGCGCAAGAACTTCACCTGTGCCTCCTCTTGGTCGGGCTCGAGGTTGGCGCCTATGGTAAAGGTGGCTCCCGAGGACCCGTCTTCCTCAACTGGCACCTGCTTGGTTTCTGCCTTGTCTTGAGTGAACAACTGCTTCTTCTCGGTTGGTGTGACTTCCTTGACCTTGGAGGTGTCCGCGTCGGCGGGCTGCGCCATCGCAGCGGTCTTGAAGGCAAGCTTGAGTGTCATCAGCGCCTCCTTGCCGTATCCAACTACTGTGAGGACGCCCCTGCTTCCGGGCATCTTCATGAGGTTGTAGGCCGGATGGGTCGCCGCCATGAACTGAGCCAGAGCCGGGTACCCGAGGATGGCGTTGTACGGGAGGCCGATGCGGGCGACGTCGAAGTCGACCAGCTCGGTGCGGTAGTTCTCGCGCGTGCCGAAGGTCACGGGGAGGCGGATCCGTCCCAGGGAGTGGGTAGAGCCTCCGCCGGCTCCCGAGAAAGGCTTACTGGAGCGAAGCCGCTCGAGCGGTACGTGAAAAAGGCTGAAGGCCTCCACGGAGAGCATGTTGAGGCCGGCGCTGCCGTCGATGAGCGTCTTGGTGACAGACATGTTGCAGATGGTAGGTGTGTATAGCATGGGAAGCACACCCGAGCCGATGATGGAGACGGGGTGATCCCCTGAGTCGAAGGTGAGGTCGGCCTCGGGCGCCACCCAACCTGGGGGAGCCCCCGGGCGCTTGGAAGCTGCACCAACCTGGCGAAGGAACGACTTGATGTGACGATCCGACGGCGGTGCTTGCGAGCAGCCGAGGAGGGCTACGACCGCGTGGGGTGCCGGTGCCGCGAAGCGCGCGATGAAGAGACCGCGCAACTCCTCCAAAGATGCCACCGTGGATCCGGGGAGGTTGAGCAGCCAGGTGCGCGGCACGCCAGTGAGGGCCATGGGAAGCCAGTTGGCCATGACCTTGTCGTCGCCCCCGGCCTTGAGGACAGCTTCCTCGTATGCTAGCAGGAAAACTGTCGGGTCTGCCGCGCCGTCGTAGCGCGGCGGCATCTCTGGCTTGAATTTGGGCGGCCACTTCACCTGCCGCAGGGCGGGGCTAAGGGCTCGCAGCCCCCAGGCGCCACCGTGGGCGCCCACAGATCCAGCCGGAAGAGCGGCGCCAGCCATGAGGAATGGGCGCGAAGATGATGGAGCGCGGATCGACGGAAGGAAAGCTCCGGCGCACCCCTACCCGGCGCGCCAAATGTCGGATTTCGGGTTCCGGCAAAACCCTTGAGGTTCGAACACTCGGGTGAGCACGAAGATTTCCCCCTACCGAATCATGCCCGCAACCTCACCGCGATCTCTAGGCTTAGCTCGATGAACTCACAACACAAGGGACACAAGATTTATACTGATTCGGGCCACCGTTGTGGTGTAATACCCTACTCCAGTGTGGTGTGGTGGATTGCCTCTTGGGCTGAGGATGAACAGTACAAGGGGAAGAACAGCCTCCTGAGGTGAGGTGTTCCTGTGCTTGGTGGGTGTGATGATGAACTGAATGAGTTCGAGACCAGTTGCCTCCTACTGTGGTGGCTAGTCCTATTTATAGAGGCCCTGGTCCTCCCCCAAATATCGAGCAGGAAGGGATGCCACAACGGCCAATTTGAAAGGGGACAACTAGTATAAGCTATCCTGACTAAAGGTGGTCTTCGCCTGCCAAAGGCTCTGGTGGTGACGCCGCCTTGGGCTCCATGGTGACCTCCGTCTTGCCGTCCTACTGGTCTTGGTCTCGTTGCACCGATATGGAAACCTTTGCTTGATGCCTTGGTACTCCTCGCCTGCGCTTGCCCCCTTAGCACCAAAGAGGAAGCAAGGACACTGTGCGCGCTGGCCTTGGTCGTCATGGCTCACGTCATGCGAACCCCGCGAGGTTTGCCTTGCCTTGATCTCTCAGCCCCTCGCGAGCCAGCCTGGTGAGGTCGCTCCCGTGGAGGTCTCGTGTCGTCTGCCTCGCGAGGGTCTTGAATGCCTGTTGGTGAAGATGGGTCGTACGGGCCCGCTCGCAGAGCCACTCTATGAGCCGCAGGCAGGCAAGTCTGGGGACCCCCGTTCCCAGAACGCCGACAAAGAATAGACCCAGGGGCCGTAGATTTTACTAGTGGCTTCTCTCGAGAAAAATAGCATACGGTGGGTAAACAAATTACTGTTGGGCAATTGATAGAACCTCAAATAATTAAGATGATATCGAGGCAATGATCATTATATAGGCATCATGTCCAAGATTAGTAGACCGACTCCTGCCTGCATCTACTACTATTACTCCACACACCGATCACTATCCAACATGCATCTAGTGTATTAAGTTCATGGAGAAATGGAGTAATGCAATAAGAACGATGACATGATGTAGACAATATCTATTCATGTAGGAATATCCCCCATCTTGTTATCCTTAATATCTACGATACATGTGTGTCTTGCTGCCCCATCTGTCACTGGGAAGGAACACCGCACGATCGAACCCATCACAAAGCACCTCTTCACATGGCAAAAAAATCGATCTAGTTGGCCTAACTAAACCAAAGATTCAAAGAAGAAATACGAGGATATAAGTAATCATGCATATAAGAGATCAAATGAGACTCAAATAATATTCACGGATATAGATCTGATCATAAACTCGAAGTTCATTGGATCCCAACAAACACACTGCAAAAAATAGTTACATCAAATAGATCTCCAAGAGACCATTGTATTGAGAATCAAAAGAGAGAGAGGAAGCCAGCTAGCTACTGCCTACGGACCCGTAGGTCTATGATGAACTACTCACGCATCATCGGAGAGGCACCAATGAGGATGGTGAACCCCTCTGTGATGGTGTCTAGATTGGACCTAGTGGTTCTGGAACTTGCGGCGGCTGGAATTGTGTTTTGTCAACTCCCCTAGGGTTTCTATAATATTGGGGTATTTATAGAACGAAGAAGCAGTGCGGGTGGCCACTGAGGTGGGCACAAGCCACCAGGGCATGCCTGGGACCCCAGGCATGCCCAGGTGGGTTGTGCCCCCCTCGGGGCACCCCGCTGGTACTTCTTTGGCCCATGTTGTTCATTCTGGTCCATCAAAATTCTCCAAAAAGTTTCGTTGCGTTTGGACTCCGTTTGGTGCTAATATTCTACGAAGTAAAAAACAAGCAAAAAACGGCAACTGTCACTAGGCACTATGTCAATAGGTTAGTCCCAAAAAGTGATATAAAGTTGCTATAAAATGATTGTAAAACATCCAAGAATGATAATATAACAACATGGAACAAGCAAAAATTATGGATACATTGGAGATGTACCACATGACTCTCATATCACCATCTTTATATCTCAAAACAATTGCAAGGAATCAAACTTCTCATATATTCATTGATCTACATGAAAGTTTTATTATATCCCTCTTGAATACCCATCATATTAGGACCAAATTCATAACCTAAGCAAATTGCCATACTATTTTTAAGACTCTCAAAATAATATAAGTGAAGCATGAGAGTTCATCAATTTCTTCAAAACAAAACCACTGTCGTGCTCTAAAAAGATATAAGTGAAGCACTAGAGCAACTACCTAGCTCAATAGATATAAGTGAAACACAAAGAGTATTCTAATAAATTCACGATTAATGTGTGTCCCTCTCAAATGGTGTGTACAGCAAGGATGATTGTGGCAAACTAAAAAGCAAAGACTCATATAATACAAGATGCTCCAAGCAAAACACATATCATGTGGTGAATAAAAATATAGCCTGAAGTAATTTTACCAATGGATTGAAGACAAAAGAGGGGATGCCATCCTGGGCATCCCCAAGCTTAGATGCTTGGTTGTCCTTGAATAATACCTTGGGTGCCTTGGGCATCCCCAAGCTTAGTCTCTTGCCACTCCTTATTCCACAGTCCATCAAAATTTTACTCAAAACTTGAAAACTTCACAACACAAAACTCAACAGAAAACTTGTGAGATCCGTTAGTGAAACAAAGCAAATAACCACCTTTAGGTACTGTTGTAAACTCATTCCAATTTTATATTGGTGTTATATCTACTCTATTCTAACTTCTCCATTGTTCATACCCCCCGATACTACCCATAGATTCATCAAAATAAGCAAACAACACAATGAAAATAGAATCTGTCAAAAACAGAACAGTTTGTAGTAATCTGGACATTACCCAAACTTCTGTAACTCCAATTTTTTGAAAAATTAGGAAAACATAGGCAATTTGTTTAGAAATCTTTTGTAAAAAATTCAAGAATTTATCATATTCCAGCAGATCAGATCAATTTTGTTACTCGGCACAAAAGTTTCTACTTTTAGCAAAATCAAATCAAGTATCGCCCAAATCATCCCAAAGGTCTTACTTGACACAAATACTAAATAAAACACTAAAAATATTATAGAATTAATATTGCATATTTATTCAAGAACATAAGCAAAAAACAAAAGCACAAAAAAATGGGTTGCCTTCCAACAAGCGCTATTGTTTAACGCCCCTAGCTAGGCATATTGCATAGATCTAGGTATTGTCATCTTTGGTATTTAATCCATAAGTAGCCCTCATAATAGATTCATATGGTAACCTAATTTTCTTTCTTGGAAAATGTTCCATTCCCTTCCTTAACGGAAATTGAAATCTAATGTTTCCTTCTTTCATATCAATAATGGCGCCAATCGTTCTAAGGAAAAGGTCTACCAAGAATAATAGGGCATGTACGATTGCAATCTATATCAAGCAGAATAAAATCTATGGGCACATAATTCCTATTTCCAAAAATAAGAACATCATTAATCCTTCTCATAGGTTTCTTAATAGTGGAATCCGCTAAGTGCAAATTTAAAGAAAAATCATCAAGTTTATGGAAACCTAGCACATCACATAGAGTTTTTGGAATAGTGGAAATGCTTGCACCCAAATCACGCAAAGCATTACACTCATAATATTTAATTTTAATCTTAATAGTAGGTTCCCATTCATCATGAAGCTTTCTAGGGATTGAAACTTCCACCTCAAGTTTTTCTTCAAACGATTTCATCATAGCATCAATGATATGTTTAGTAAAAGCTTTATTTTGACTATAAGCATGAGCTGAATTAAACATAGATTGTAACAAGGGAACACAATCAATCAAAGAGCAATTATTATAATTAAAGTCTTTGAAATCCAAAAGAGTGGGTTCATCACTACTTAAAGTTTTGACCTCGCCAATCCCACCTTTATCAACTTTTTCATTAAGAGCTTCACCCTCCAAATTATTGGGATGCCTTCAAGCTAAAGTTGACTCATCTCCAATCTCTTCTTTATCAAATTTTATAATAGAAAACAAAGATTCAATAGGAGTCACAACAATCACTTTAAGATCTTCGTCATTATTATCACAAAAACTAGAAGAACATGTTTTTTCTAGCCAATCTCTCTTAGCATGCATCCTAGCGGTTCTCTCTCTACTTTCATTAATAGAAATTTTAATATCTTTCGAAGAATCATTAATATGAATCTTGGGTGACATATATCTAATCTTAAAAGAATAAATCTCATGAGAAATTCTATCCTAGCCAAATCATCAATCTTAAGCAATTTTTCTTCTACCATAGCATTGAAAATCTTTTGAGAATTAATGAAATCTTTAATATTATTCTCAATATTAGTGATTATCTTATTATAATTTCTGTAAGAATTGTTGTAGGAATTACCATAATTATTACAGGAATTACTAGGAAACGGCCTAGGGTTAAAATTGTCTCTAGGCGCGTTATTACCAAATTTGTTCCTACCAACAAAATTCACATCCATAGATTCATTATTATTCTCAATCAACGTGGACAAAGGCATATCTAGGATCAATAGGAGCACTCTTACTAGCAATCAATTTCATAAGTTCATCCATCTCTCCACTCAAAGAATTAATTTCTTCAATCGCATGCACTTTTTTACTAGTAGACGATCTTTCTGTATGTGATGACCCACAAGTATAGGGGATCAAGCGTAGTCCTTTAGATAAGTAAGCGTGTCGAACCCAACGAGGAGCAGAAGGAAATGACAAGTAGTTTTCAGCAAGGTATTCTCTACAAGCACTGAAATTATAAGTAACGAGTAGTTTGATAGCAAGATAATTTGTAACGAGCAAGTAACGGTAACGGTAACAAAAGTGCACCAAGGTAGCCCAATCCTTTTGAGGCAAAGGACATGCCAAACTGTCTCTTATGATAAGCAAAGCGTTCTTGAGGGTACACGGGAATTTGATCTAGTCACTTTCATCATGTTGGTTTGATTTGTGTTCGCTACATTGATAATTTGATATGTGGGTGGACCACTGCTTAGGTGTTGTTCTTACTTGAACAAACCTCCTACCTATGATTAACCCCCTCGCAAGCATCCGCAACTATGAGAAAAGTATTAAGATAAAATCTAACCATATCATTAAACTTTTGGATCCAAATCAGCCCCTTACAGAAAAGTGCATAAACTAGGGTTTAAGCTTCTGTCACTCTCGCAACCCATCATCTAATAACTACTCCACAATGCATTCCCTTAGGCCCAATTATGGTGAAGTGTCATGTAGTCGACGTTCACATGAGACCACTAAGGGAATCACAACATACATACCATCAAAATATCGAACACATATCAAGTTCACATGATTACTTGCAACAAGATTTCTCCCATGACCTCAAGAACAAAAGTAATTACTCACAAATGATAATCATGATCAAGATCAAAGGGGTATTAAATAGCATAATGGATATGAACATATAATCTTCCCCAAAATAAACCATATAGTAATCAACTACAAGATGTAATCAACACAACTAGTCACCCACAAGCACCAATCTAAGGTTCCGGTACAAAGATTGAACACAAGAGATGAACTAGGGTTTGAGAGGAGATGGTGCTGTTGAAGATGTTGATGGATATTTCCCTCCCCAAGATGGGAGAGTTGTTGGTGATGATGATGACAATGATTTCCCCCTCCGGGAGGGAAGTTCCCCCGACGGAAACGCTCCGCCGGAGGGCAAAAGTGCTCCTGCCCAAGTTCCGCCTCGAGACGGCGGCGCTTCGTCCCGAAAGTCCTCTCCTCATTTTTTCTAGGTCAAAATGACTTATATACCAGAAGATGGGCACCGGAGGTGGGCCGAGGGGAGCACAACCCACCAGGGCGCGCCTGGGCTCCCTGGCGAGCCCAGGTGGGTTGTGCCCACCTGGTGGGCCCCCACCGGTACTTATTTGCTCCAATAATTCTTATATATTCCATAAAAAATCTCCATAAAGTTTCAGCCCATTTGGAGTTGTGCATAAAAGGTGGCCTGACGTAGCTTTTTCAGGTCCAGAATTCCAGCTGCCGATATTCTCCCTCTTTGTGTGAACCTTGCATATTATGAGAGAAAAGGCATTTGAATTACTCCAAAAAGCATTATTATACATAAAAACAATAAAAATAACAGTAGGAAAACATGATGCAAAATGGACGTATTAGTATGCCATTGAGAGTATTTGCCATAATATTATCTATGAGTTTAGTAGCTTCTCCTAATGTGATTTCCATAAAAGTACCACCTGTGACGGAATCTAAAAGATTTGTAGATGCAAAATTCAATCCAGCATAATTTTTTTGTATGATCATCCATAAAATTAAACCATGAGTAGGGCAATTTCTTATCATCAATTTCATCCTCTCCCAAGATTGTGCAACCTGTTCATGATCAAGTTGCTTAAAATTCATTCTATCGTTGCTTAGGGAGGTGATCTTAGTGCGAGGAAAATACTTGGAAATAAAAGCATCTTTACACTTGTTCCATGAATCAATACTATTTTAAGGCAAAGATGAAAACCAAGTTTTAGCACGATCTCGTAGTGAAAACGGAAATAGCTTCGATTTAACAATATCATTATCCACACCTTTTATTCTTTCCATATCACACAACTCAACGAAAGTATTTAGATGGGATGCATCATCTTCGGGACTACCAGCAAATTGTTCTGTCATAAAAAGATTCAACAATGCGGCATTAATCTCATAAGATTTCGCACTAGTGGCGGGAGTAAGTACTAATAAAATCATTATTATTAGTGTTGGAAAAATCACACAACTTGGTATTTTCTTGAGACATCTTGACAAGCAAGCAATCTAGCACACAAGCAAACAAAAAGCAAATGAAAAGACGAACAAAAAGAAGGCAAATATTTTTGTGTTTTTCTGAAAATGTTTTAGAAGTTGTGGAGAGGAAAATGGCAAATAATGTAAGTTCAAGAGAAGAGAGTTTATGATAGGTACTTGGTAGGCTTGATGTAGAAACTCCCCGGCAACTGCGCCAGAAATTCTTCCTGCTACTTCTTGAGCTTGCGTTGATTTTTCCCTTGAAGAGGAAATGGTGATGCAGCAAAGTAGAGATAAGTATCTCCCTCAGTTAAGAACCAAGGTATCAATCCAGTAGTAGGAACACACAAGTCCCCAATAGATGCACCTACACACACTAACAAACACTTGCACACAACGCGAAAAAGGGGTTGTCAATCCCTTCACGGTCACTAGCAAGAGTGAGATCTGATAGAGATAGGTATAAAAGATAAGTAGAAGTGTAAAATAGAGTAAAGATAAATAAATTGTAGCAAGGTATTTTTGGGTTTTTGGTTTTATAGATCTGAAAATAATATGATAAAAATTATTGACCCGGGGGGCCATAGGTTTCACTAGAGGCTTCTCTCTTGAAGAAAGTGTACGGTGGGTAAACAAATTACTGTTGAGCAATTGATAGAAAATCACATAGTTATGACGATATCGAAGGCAATGATCCTGAATATAGGCATCACGTCCGTGACAAGTAGACCAACTCCTACCTACATCTACTACTATTACACCACACATCGACCGCTATCCAGCATGCATCTAGTGTATTAAGTTAACAAGAATGGAGTAACGCCTTAGGCAAGATGACATGATGTAGAGGGATAGATCCAAACAATATGGTAAAAACCCCATCCTTTTTCCTTAATGTAAAGAATACAAATACGTGCCTCGCTGCCCCTTCTGTCACTGGTAGAGGACACCGCAAGATTGAACCCATCACAAAGCACCTCTCCCATTGCAAGAAAGATCAATCTAGTTGGATAAACCAAATCAATAGACCAGAGAGAAATACAAAGCTATCTTAGTCATGCATAAAATATTTCAGTGAAGACTCAAATAATATTCAAAGATAATCTGATCATAAACCCACAATTCATTGGATCTCAACACACCGCAAAAGATGATTACATCGAATAGATCTCCAAGTACATGTAGGAGAAAATTGTATTGAAGATTGAAGAGAGAGAAGAAGCAATCTAGATACTAGCTATGGACCCGTCGGTCTATGGTAAACTACTCACACATCATCGGAAGTTTAGCAAGGTTGGTGTAGAGGCCCGCCGTGATCGAACCCCCCCCCCCCCTTCGGAAGAGTACCAGAAAAGGCCCCAAGATGGATCTCACGATAACAGAAGCTTGCGGCGGGGGAAAAGTATTTGTGGTCTGCCCTTTGGTATACGAGGAATATTTGGGTATTTGTAGAGTTGGAATTAGGGTTAGGGGAGTCCCAAGGGGCCCACAAGCCTGGGGGCGCGCCCTGTGAGCTTGTGGCTCTCTCGTTGCCCCTCTGGCCTCCTCCGGAGCTTCATGGTTGTCTTCTGGTCCAAGAAAATCCTCGAAAAGTTTCATTCCGCTTGGACTCAATTTGGTATTGATTTTATGTAAAAGAGAAAAATAAGGAAAAAAATAGAAACTAGCAATGGCCACTAGGTTAATATGTATAGTCCCAAAAAATGATATAAAATAGTATAATAATGCATATAAAACATCCAAGATGGATAATATAATAGCATGGAACAATAAAAAAATTATAGATACGTTGGAGTCGTATCACCTGACACTTTTTGGCCTCCTTGAGGTCAATCACATGCATTTTTAGCCCACATCCAAGGAGTCCTTTTCCAACTTCAGCTGGTCATATTGTTCCATATGCCTGCTGAGATTGTCTTTGAGGACAATGACCTCGTCCCGAGTGGCTCAGAATGCCTATTGCTCCTGCTAGAGAAGGGAGGTCGCCTTTTGCTCCACCTCCTCCTCTTCCTAGGAGTGCAGTGTCGGTGTACAAAAGTAGGGGCCTACTATACCCCTTTACTTGTGCATGGGCAGTTATAGCCACGCCTGCGCCATGCTTGGCGGGACAGAGGAAGCAAAGACACAAGACTACCAGAGCAGCGCGAAAGCCAGAGGCGCGAGGAGCAAAGCGACAAGATGGGCTTTCCCCGGCAAGAGCCTTGCCAGGACGGCCTGCGCAGCCCCAGCAAGAACCTTGCCGGGGCAACTTGCCCAACACCAGCAAGGCCGCCACCCTTGAGCCTAGGAGTCCTGACAACATCAAGACCAAGGCTCGGGAGGCGCCTGCATGGTGGCATGCAGATCTTTGTGAAGACCAAAGGCCTGCAAGACTAGGTGAAGAACCAGAAGACGAAGCCCCCCCCGGCAAGATCCTTGCCGGGGAAGACCACGAGACCCCGGCAAGACCCTTGCCGGGGACATCTGCAGAGCCGGAGCCAGGCCCATACCTACCAAGGCTCCGCCGCCCTGCGGCTGTTCCAACACGGCGATCAGCTCGCCAACTAGGCGAACGCCTGCGTGGCAGCATGTAGCTTCTAGGCCAACTAGACAAGCACCTACGTGGTGGCATGTAGATCTTCGTGAAGACCCTGCCACCGCACCAGCTCAGTAGCCAGCCAGCCAGCATGGCGCAGCATGCCTCGTCAGCGTGGACGCGCGTTGGAGCGAGGCGAAGCGGCGACAGACGGGATGAGCTTCCTTGCCGTCCCCGATAAAGCAAGAGGGCACGTTGGCAGCGCATTAAATGTGTTTGTCCTATGGTGCCAGGCGATAGACTTGTACATTGTACATACTTTCCACCTCCTGTGTGCCACTGTGGCGACCCCTTTGACTATAAAAGGAGGCCCGAGGCATACTTAGGAAGGATTCAGACTTTTTGGACTTGGCATGCACCGCAGCTAGTTCAAGAACTCAAGAACACCAAATATACACCATAGCAGGAGTAGGGTATTATGCATGGCTTGCAGCCCGAACCTGGATAAAATTCCGCCACGTTGATCTTCTAAACCCGCTCTTTCCATAGCCCCATGCCCCGCCAACCGTAGTAGGGATTCCCTGTGATCCCATAGGTGTCGTTTCCCTGACATCTTTGGCACGCCGGGTAGGGGGGCGAGCTGTGAAAATCCGTTTTTGAAGCCAACGCGCCGACTCCCTCATCGGTGTAGCCCGAGAGAAGATGGCGACGTCGATCAGCCACACTCTGGTGCCGTCCCTAGTCGCAACAACCATCCGCGTGGCGACGGGAAAGCTAAGTCAAGCAAAACCTTGAGCAATTTCTTCCTTTTTATAAGGTTATTCTCCTCGAAGGATCTGTCTCCTTGTACGGAAAACTTGCACGCAATGGAACCCTTCCGCTATTGGCAACGCCTTGTTCTATCTCGAGTCCGCTCAACAGCTCAAGCGGCCGCGCTGAGAACGGCAAGGTGGCTTGCCCGTTATCGGCAACGCCCTTGTTCTGTTTCGAGTCCGCTCGACGGTTCCAGCAGTCGCGCTAAGAGCGGCAAGCTGGCTTGCCCGGCAGCAAGCGCCCCCCGGCAGGCTGCTAAGGATCTGTCCTCAAAGTTCCATAGCATGGGTTTACGCGCCGGCAAACCTATCCAATTAAGCGTAGGGTGTGTACATACAAGGAAAGATCAAACAGGAAGATAGCATGCATCATTTTAAAAGTACTGCAAAGTTATATTACATCAATAGTTGTTGCGGTTCTAACTGAAGATACAATTTTCTTGGTCATGAACTCGCAGCGGTGATGAGAAATGGGGTGCCTAGTCCCGGCGCTAGCCCTCCAACCTCTTGACTTCGGTAACGCAGCTGATGATGGGCTCGATACGCTCCTCGAGCACCGTGAGGTCCGCATCCTCCGGCAAGCTCTCCAGCGTGTTGGCGAAGTCGATGCTGGGGTTCCAGAATGCCACCTTGGTCAGGGCGCCCCAGCAGAGCCTCCGGGCCTCATTGGCCAGATAAGTTGCTCGGTTGGAGCGGAGCTGCTCCAGGGCTTCGAGGATGCCCTCGAAGAACAGGGTCAGCCTGGTGTTGGGGCTTACGTTCGCCTATGGGGAGTACCAGAAGTTCGGCATGCCCATGGCAGCCAGCTGCATGGTGAGTGATACGTCTCCAACGTATCTATAATTTTTGATTGTTCCATGCTATTATATTATCTGTTTTGGATGTTTATGGGCTTTATTATACACTTTTATATTATTTTTGGGACTAACCTATTAACCCAGAGCCCAGTGCCAGTTTCTGTTTTTTCCCTTGTTTCAGTGTTTCGCAGAAAAGGAATATCAAACGGAGTCCAAACGGAATGAAACCTTCGGAAAAGTTATTTTTGGAAAGAAAGCAATACAGGAGACTTGGAGTGCATGTCAAGAGATCAACAAGGAGAGCACGAGGCAAAGGGGCGCGCCCTCCCCCCGAGCGCGCCCTCCACCCTCGTGGGCGCCTCGTGGTCCCCCCTTACCGACTTGTTTCGCCTACATATCTCCATATACCCTAAAACCATCGGAGAACAGAATAGATCGGGAGTTCCGCCGCCGCAAGCCTCTGTAGCCACCAAAAACCAATCGGGACCCTGTTCCGGCACCCTGCCGGAGGGGGATCCCTCACCGGTGGCCATCTTCATCATCCCGACGCTCTCCATGACGAGGAGGGAGTAGTTCACCCTCGGGGCTGAGGGTATGTACCAGTAGCTATGTGTTTGATCTCTCTCTCTCTCTCTCTCGTGTTCTTGAGGTGGCACGATCTTGATGTATCGCGAGCTTTGCTATTATAGTTGGATCTTATGATGTTTCTCCCCCTCTACTCTCTTGTAATGGATTGAGTTTTCCCTTTGAAGTTATCTTATCGGATTGAGTCTTTAAGGATTTGAGAACACTTGATGTTTGTCTTGTGTGGGATACCCATGGTGACAATGGGGTATTCTATTGATTCTCTTGATGTATGTTTTGGTGATCAACTTGCGGGTTCCGCCCATGAACCTATGCATAGGGGTTGGCACACGTTTTCGTCTTGACTCTCCGGTAGAAACTTTGGGGCACTCTTTGAAGTACTTTGTGTTGGTTGAATAGATGAATCTGAGATTGTGTGATGCATATCATATAATCATACCCACGGATACTTGAGGTGACATTGGAGTATCTAGGTGACATTAGGGTTTTGGTTGATGTGTGTCTTAAGGTGTTATTTTACTACGAACTCTAGGGCTGTTTGTGACACTTATAGGAATAGCCCAATGGATTGATCAGAAAGAATAACTTTGAGGTGGTTTCTTACCCTACAATAATCTCTTTGTTTGTTCACCGCTATTAGTGACTCTTTGTTGCATGTTGAGGGATAGTTATATGATCCAGTTACGTTATTATTGTTGAGAGAACTTGCACTAGTGAAAGTATGAACCCTAGGCCTTGTTTCCTAGTATTGCAATACCGTTTACGCTCACTTTTATCATTAGTTACCTTGCTGTTTTTATATTTTCAGATTACAAAAACCTATATCTACCACCCATATTGCACTTGTATCACCATCTCTTCACCGAACTAGTGCACCTATACAATTTACCATTGTATTGGGTGTGTCGGGGACACAAGAGACTCTTTGTTATTTGGTTGCAGGGTTTTTTGAGAGAGACCATCTTCATCCTACGCCTCCCACGGATTGATAAACCTTAGGTCATCCACTTGAGGGAAATTTGCTACTGTCCTACAAACCTCTGCACTTGGAGGCCCAACAACGTCTACAAGAAGGTTGAGTAGTAGACATCAAGCTCTTTTCTGGCGCCGTTGCCGGGGAGGTGAGTGCTTGAAGGTATATCTTTAGATCTTGCAATTGAATCTTTTTGTTTCTTGTTTTAGCACTAGTTAGTTTATAAAATAAAACTACAAAAAATGGAATTAAGGTTGCCTCATATGCTTCATCTTTTTAATGTCTTTCGTGAAAATGATGGGAAGGAAAATTGTGCTCAAGTACTAGAAGAAGAATTACATAGAATGCTTGGCATAAAATATGTGAATGATGAGCATGATTGCAATGTTGTTAGTATGAATTCTTTGAATACCCATGATGCTAATGATATGCAAAGCCACAAGCTTGGGGAAGCTATGTTTGATGAAGATGATATTTTTTTGTCCCCCAAGCTTTGATGAGCAAATTTACTATGATGAAAGCATGCCTCCTATCTATGATGATTATTGTGATGACACGTATGCTTTAAATAATAATGATAACCATGAAACTTGTCATCTTGGTCTTAATTTTCAATCACATGATAGTTATTTTGTTGAGTTTGCTCCCACTATTGTTGATGAGAATAAATTTGCTTATGTGGAGAGTAGTAAATTTTATATGCTTCTAGATCATGCAAAGAATGATTTAGGTGCTGGTTGTATTGTTGAATTCATTCATGATGCTACTGAAAATTATTATGACAGCGGAATATATGCTTGTAGGAATTGCAATAATATCAAGTTTCCTCTCTATGTGCTTAAAATCTTGAAGTTATGCTTGTTTTGCCTTCCTATGCTAGATGATTATTCCCATAAGTTGTTTGCTCACAAAATCCCTATGCATAGGAAGTGGGTTAGACTTAAATGTGCTAGTCATATTCTTCATGATGCTCTCTTTACGTTTCAATTTTTATCTTTTATGCGAGCATCATTGAAATCATCATGCCTAGCTAGGGGCGTTAAACGTTAGCGCTTGTTGGGAGGCAACCCAATTTTATTTTAGTTTCTTGCTTTTTGGTTATGTTTAGGAATAAATAATCCATATAGCTTCTGTTTAGATGTGGTTTTGTGTTTTAATTAGTGTTTGTGCCAAGTAGAACCTTTGGGAAGACTCGGGTGAAGTCTTTATGATCATGCTGTAAAAAACAGAAACTTTAGCGCTCACGAGATTAGATAAAACTTTTTACTGGAGAGTGATATTTAGTTGATTATTTTTGCAGATGATTACTAGACAAATTCCTCAGGTCCACCAATTTATTTCAGAATTGTTTGAGTTCCGTAAGTATACGTTTGATACAGATTACAACAGACTGTTCTG